>NW_027332425.1:3903806-3932538 GCF_000442705.2 Elaeis guineensis
TCGCATTTCAATGGGGGTTTCGAAAAGACTTTTCAAGTCGCCTTTGCCAAAAAATGAATTCTGACACGCGCACATTAAGTGGGGGCAGCTGCGCACAGGGATCGAGGAGGCAATTTCGGCTGCGCATCTCTCTCTGTGTACTTCCTTCGCTTGAAATTCAAACTTGGAAGTAGGGGGACTGGTGTTGGGTATAAAATACCCACGGCCGAAATTCCCACCAGAACGGCTCCGCCGGACTCCTACGGGAGCCGGGCTCCATCTTCAACATCAGCACAGCTCCGCCCGGACTCCTACGGGAGCCGAGCTCCACCGCCATCAGCAAGTACAGCTCCGCCCGGACTCCTACGGGAGCCGGGCTCCACCGCCATCAGCAAGTGCAGCTCCGCCCGGACTCCTACGGGAGTCGGACTCCACGCCATCAGCAAGCGCTGCTTCCGCCCGGACTCCTACGGGAGCCGGGCTCCGCCGCCAACATCAAAACAGCTCCGCCCGGACTCTTACGGGAGCCGGGCTCCGCTCTCAATATCAATCGCTGGTAAGCTCAATCCGGACTCCTATCAGAGCCGGACTTCACCCTGACTTTGTTTGCAGCAGCACCGCCCGGACTCCTACGGGAGCCGGGCTCCACCTCCGACACCAGAACGGCTCCGCCCGGACTCCTACGGGAGCCGGGCTCCACCTCCGACATCAGAACGGCTCCGCTCGGACTCCTACGGGAGCCGGGCTCCACCTCCGACATCAGAACGGCTCCGCCCGAACTCCTATGGGAGCCGGGCTCCACCTCCGACACCAGAATGGCTCCGCCCGGACTCCTACGGGAGCCGGGCTCCACCTTCGACATCAGAGCGGTTCCACCCGGGCTCCTACGGAGGCCGGACTTCAACCGCGGCCGAACCTCAATCGACAGATCCGCACCCCCTCGGCAGATCGCGACAAACAATCATGATCCTGTTCCAGGTCCTACAGCGGATTCTACGCGGCTCCAGCAACGGACCCATTACTCCCTGACAGGCTGTAGCAAACGGCCACGATTCTGTCCCACTCCCTGCGGCAGTGCTGCACGATCCCACTACTCACTGACAGCTAGCAGCAACGGACGCCGCCCCACTATCCGCAACAGGCCATACGTGGCAGACTATGACAACAGCCACGAGTCTACCCCACCACTCTCCACAATTAATTTCCCTGACCGTGGCGGCCCACTACCAGATGGTTACACACGTCGCCATCAGTCCGCTGCCTCCCCCGCCTATAAAAAGGGGGACTCAGATACGTTATTTTTTTAAGCTCATTTCTCTTATCTCGTAACTCTGCTAAATTCTCCGTTTGAGCACTCCATTCTTGTTGAGGCAGAGAACTGACTTGAGCGTCGGAGGGTCTTGCCGGAGCAACCCCACCTCCGGTTTAGACTTCCCTTGCAGGTCCCGGCGGCGACCGCGGCCTCCTCAACTCCAGCTTCTCCGGCGCAGGCGGATTTTTGCACCAACAATTAATAAAAATTATTTTGATATTTTTCATCACAAAATGTTTCATCTTCTAATGAACTCCTATGTTGTGGTGAAGTCCTTAGGACTATTCAGACTGATAAAGGAGAATTTATCGTTTAGTCCTTAAATCTGTTTGCGATCAAATGATACGTTGTTACCAAGGACAACAATATTTATCAAGTATAGGTCATTGTGTGCTATATAGGTTGGTTGTCCTCTTAACCAATGAGTGTGGAGACACTGGTATGGCATACAGGTGAGATGTAAGGTACATCTGCACTGAACGTGACCGACTCTGGAGCTATTTCTGCTGTCAAAATTTACTCCGATAGAATATGGTATAAATATCCCTCCGACCTGAGACCACCACGGTGACTTGCAAGCAACTCACTGCACTTAAACACTGGACTACCTGAATTTCTAATTCAGTGACGAAGGCTGCTGAGTGTAGTCAAGTACTTGACTTATCGGTGCATGTGTCAAGATGGGATTGACCACTCCAGTTCAGGAGCTATGTATAGTCATGTTTCAATTTAGCAAAATCTTGGCCAGGGTAGTCTTTGTGAGGAGTCACAGGACTATTTGAGTTGAGTATGATTCGGATGATCTAATCAGGGTTGACAGTTTAACCCTGAGTCATCCTAAACACAGAGGTCAAAAGGATGAATTATACAGTAACCATATTCACGTAGGTTCTGAGTGTTGTGATTGTGACTATTTGACATATCCGGTCATCAGGTACCATTGCTAGATGGTCACTTCGATTAGTATAGGAATTGGTTCCTGTGCTATCGACTTAGGTTCGAACCTGCGGGGTCACACACATTAGAGGTTTCTATCTGATCTGATGGCTGATGAAGAGTCCTAATACTCATGGACTATGAGTCCTATGTGTCTATGACTCTGTGATCGAGAATTAGGATTCTCTGATCATGAGTCCCACACATTTTGGGTACCGGGGTCAAGAGTCCCACTGGTTTGGGACTCTTGATCAGGGTTACATATTGATGAATTCTGATGCCCGATTACCCATCAGATTTGGGCTCAATATTTATGAGAGATTTAATTAGTGATTTGATCACTAATTAACTCAATTTGATTGAGTAATTATTTTTGGATGAAGCACAATTGAATTGGATTCAGTTGGGTTTGACCCGATTAGGTTAAGAGTTGACCTAATCGTCGAGATGGTTTGGTCACTGATTTGATCAGGGGTTGGGCTTAATCAATTCTTAATTTGATTAGGATTTTATTGAGCCTAATTAAGCCTAATTAAGTTGGGTTTAAATTAGTCTAATTTGGCATAACTTATTTGGTTCAATTAGGTTGGTTTAAATAATGAAACCACCTTGACCCATTCTCCCTGCGCCACCTCACTTCCACTACGCCCATTTGAATTCATGAGAAGGAAGTTCTCATGAATTTTTTCTCACACAAAGCCCTCCTCACGCTCTACTTTAATGCACCAAATGAGTGGATAAGGATGATTGGTTGGCCATTCAAATTCAAAACAAAGTTTGAATTTGAATGAGCAACCAATCTTAGTGAAAGGAATATGCCCTATAAGCCAATCAAAATGTATAAATAGATGGATATTTTTTTGTCTCCCGACAACTCATATACTGATGTTTTAAATAAATAAAGGCATTTAGTTCATCATATGCTGCATCTTATTTTGATGAACCCCATAAATTAGCGCTATGGTTTTAGGGTTATGATGCGATCATACCAAGTGAGACCTAAAACCTTAAAACTCTAATTTTAAATATTCCTAGTCGATGGAACATTAAGTAGGGGATCAATATTTTCGATAAGACTGGTACATCCTGTGTATGCTCGGCAGAGAGGTAATTGATCTCACAATTACTTGTGTATGACACTAATATAAAGATGTAAGTGTTCATTAGAAAATGAATTCACTGAATTGATCCAATTAAAGAATATCTGATGGAGTCTTATCTACATGTTAACAGATTTTTTCTTATAGTGGGAATTGTGCATGTAAATCTTTTGACCTGAGACTGCCATAGAACCTTATAAGCATGAATCCATATTTTGGATCATACTCATTCATGATTTAATCATGTATGAGATGTTTGGATATGATGGATTGCTTATGAAGGTTGTGAGTAGGTCAATATGGAAACGATCGCTCCTAGTAAGAGGAGATCGCATCCTATCTGCTTCAATCAAATAATGATTCAGGAAGACTTTGATCAAAGCATTATAAAAAAAAAATTAAATTAGAAATGGTTTCTAATATTTTATAAATTGAATTATTATTATTTGATTAAGAGAAATATGAATATAAAATTGGGTTTGACATTTTTCCATACCCAAACTTATATTCGGGATGCAGGATGATCGTAAGATCAAGTTGTACGGTAATTTTCACTGAAGGGTATTTTTGATATTTTCATCAAAATTCTATATCTACCAGGTAGATATGATATGTTGCTAGACATCAATCATGTCTTGTGAGTTTGATTGAATTAAAGAGTTTAATTCGATCATTAATTAAAAGCTGTTCTGATTGATCAAAACGGATCAGCTTAATTTGACCTAAATCGGCTAGATTGTGTTCTAACCAAATTAGTTTAAATTGCACCTGGACTCACTGCTGGCTAGATGTGGAACCCAATGGGTCACACACAAAGGGAATTGATCATGGGTTTAATTTGATTAAACCATGTTTGCAAATTGAACATGCTAGCACATGTTGCAAACCCTAGCATTTAGATTCGAATCGAATTCGAATCGGGTTCCGATTTGGGCTAATTTAGAACCAATTTGAGCCAAATTGGATTTGGTCTTGAAGTGAGTTTGAAGTGTTTTAATTGGGCTTGCTGTTGGGCACCAAAAACCAGGGAACCACATGCCTAAGAGTCTCTCTCTTGGCGTGTGGATTTAAATCCATGCGCATGAGCCACATGGCGCATGGATGGAGTTGGCGCCACCTTTAGATAAGGTCTATCCTATTTTTCTCCGTAACCTTTATTCTACAAATATATTTCAGATGTCTTAGGAGGTGCCTAAGAGTCCTTCTGAGTATTAAACTCATCATAGAAGAATTAAGAAAAGGGATAAGGATTAAATCCATGCGCCACCTCTTGAAAGCGCCCCTTTGAAATTTCAAATGGGGAGATAAGTTTTAAATTATCCACGCCCCTTAATCTCTTGCACCATTCTTCAAGTTGGAACCATCTATCTTGGCCATTGGATGGGCTTCCTTCCAGATCCAAAGGCATGGGTTGATGGCGCCAATAAGAGAAGCTTCGTGACTTCTCATCTGAACACCGTAAGTTAAGATCGAAGAGTCTTTCTGAAATAAGGCATCTCTTCAACCCAATTTTGATGTACACATGGCATTTCTTAACTTATGGGGCATGAGAAATAGATAAGAGGCATGAGATAAATTGTAAGAGGGCGTGAGTGTTTTGGATTGCACCTTTACGTGCAATATAAATAGGAGTGCACGCCGAGGAGTCTCAGGTATTCAAAAATCTTCTTTCTTTCTTACAAGAGGTCTGCTTGTCTAATTTCTTTATTCCTTCTCTCTAGCCTAGATAAGGTCCTAATAAAGGATAAAAAATCTTCCAAAAGGCTTAGAGAATTGGATAAAAATTAAGGAGACAAGGAGCAAGAAAGAAAGGGAAGAAAAGGTCCAACAGTGTGACAGCAAAGCCAAGAAAGGAGGTTCTGCCCAAATTGCATTTAAATTCTGATAAATCAGAATCTAATTGTAGAGTATTTTCTAATAAGTGCTAGAGAGTTGATCGAGTCCTTGTGTAGATCAACATTGGAGGGTGAACACGTGGACACGTGGTGGAAACCCAAACAGATTGCTGCCGGCAACTAAGCACAAATCAGGGTTTAGCGATAAGAGGTATGCTTCTATATCTTTTATTTGATATTAATGCATATTATATGGTTTAATTTTTGATAAGGTGATCTTGGAGTTAGGTTTTAATTTTATGATTTCATAATAATTGCTTTGAAATCCGTGCTTCCGCCATTGCATTAAAACCTTTCAGTGGTATCAGAGCCACCTTGTTAGAATTAAATCATATGATGATATGTTAATAATTTAAAGGTAATATTATAAATATGATATGATCATTATTTATGTTTTAATATGATATTAATATGATGAGATCATATTCATTATTTTATAATTAAATCATGATGTATATAATTTTGGAAAGTTGCTATGTAATATTGAATTGTGTTCACTATGATGCTATATGATGAGATCATATTCATTATTTCATAATTAAAATATGAAGTATATAATTATGGAATGTTGCTTTGTCATATTGAATTGTGTTCACTATGATGCTATATGATGAGATCATATTCATTATTTCATAATTAAAATATGATGTATATAATAATGGAATGTTGCTTTGTCATATTGAAGTGTGTTCACTATGATACTAATTTCTTTTATTCATGTATTTATTATGATATAGAAATTAAATATGCATTGAGACCTGAAAAATCCTCTGTAAAATGATATTAAGTTGTAGTGTAATTAACCAATAGCAGAACCAGTCGATGATGTCTAATTGATCAATCGGTGTCTAGAAAAGTGGTTCATGATTGGTAAAGAGAATGTGGTTTCTAATTGGTTCCGTTGTCTGACCTGGCCAAAATTTATTGGTGTCTAAGGAAAGCAACGAGGGGACCCCATTTCTCTTCCACTTACCTGGCTGATTAGATTAATTTAATTCTTGACTGGGATGCTCGGTGTTATATTCACTATATTATGGCCTTCCTTCATGCTAGGACATTACTATGTCACGAACCATATTAGGTTTGTTGTGTAACCACAAGATCAATTATGAAAACTGACATAATATTGTTCTGGCGCATCGAGATGCTTACAGCAATTTTTTGAGTATAATACTTTGTTGTGTAACCACAAAAGCATTTATATTCTATTTTGACTGTATTAAAATGAAGGGTCCTACTTAACTAAAATATTATGGTCTGTTGTGTAAACACAAGGCTATTAATATTTTAGAGGCCAGGGCTTATTATTGAGAATTGCATGAGATGCAATTGGAAAGAGTTTCCTACCTTTAAACTTATAAAAGGTTTGTTGTGCAACCACAAGATCTTTTATAAGGAATTAGGGTCTCAATCCCACTAAGAAAATCAATCAGGGTTTTCTCAAACATCATACTAGAGGGTTATGATGTCTGATAAAAATAGTGGGAGACACAATAAAATTAAAGTCCTAATTTAATTGTGTATATCATCTTGAGTTGTTCACTTATGTAATGTTCTTTATTATGTAGATTAATGGCTTCTTCACTTTCACTTCGCTCCATTTTGGATACAAATAAATTGACTGGTACAAACTATGTGGACTGGTTGAGAAATCTTAAAATAGTACTTAGTCAAGAGAAGCTTTCTTACATTCTCGATACCCCTGACATTGAGCCAGTTGGGGAGGATGCCACAGAGGAAGAAAAAACCACATATAGGATGTGGCAAAATAATTCTTTAACTGTCAAGTGTATCATACTTGCCTCTATGACAAATGAGTTACAGAGGCAGCATGATACATGGACACTCATTCCATATTGCTCAATTTAAAAGAGCTTTATGGAGAACAGAGTAGGACTGCAAGATATGAGATATCTAAGCAGTTATTCTGTGCCAGAATGACAGAAGGGTCATCTGTACAAAACCATATTTTGATGGTTATTGACCTGATCACTCGATTAGGTCAATTAGGTTTTGTTATGGATGGGAGTTGAGTCAGGATCTAATCCTGCAATCACTTCCAGAATCATTTTCTCAGTTTATCATGAACTATCACATGAACAAACTGAATTCTTCCTTGCCTGAGCTGTTAAATATGCTCAAAATAGCAGAGAGCCATATCAAGAAGGATAAGGCTCCTCTTCTTCTTGTGGATGGGATCTCCAAGAAGAAGGCAGGCAAAAAGGTTCTAAAAGGAGGCTGAACCCTAAAGGTGGTATAAATAAGAGAAAGAAGGGAAAGAAGACCTCCGGACAGTCAACCTGCTTCCACTGCGGCAAGGCAGGTCATTGGAAAAGGAATTGCAAGGCTTATCTTGCAACAGTGAAGACTGGTGTAAATAATGCACCAAAAGGTATGTATGAGATACATACAATATTATCATTGAATTCTTCCATATCAAACTCATGGGTATTAGATACTGCCTGTGGTTTTTATATCTGCAAATCATTGCAGGGGCTGCAGAAAATTAGAAGTTTGAGGAAGGGAGACTTCGAGCTCTATGGTGCTGGAGGAGATTCTATCCAAGCAGAAGCTGTAGGGACATATATCTTGAAGTTTCCTTCTGGAAAGATCTTAGAGCTAACAAATTGTTATTACATGCCTAAGATCATTAGAAATATTGTATCTGTACCCTTGTTGATAAAACAAGGATATCAAATATCTGTAACGAGCAATGGTTGCTCGATTAATTTTTCTAATGAAATAATTTGTCATGACATTTTTGACAATGGTTTGTTGACTCTATGCTTGAATGATAATATTTTTCATGTTGATGAAAATAGTAAACGTAAGAGAGATAATGTAAATAATACCTTACTTTGGCATTGTCGACTTGGTCATATTAGTGAGACTAGGATTAACAAGTTGTACAAATAAAAGTTCTTTGATTCTTATGATTGTGAATCATTAGGAACTTGTGTGTTGGGTATAAAATACCCACAGCCGAAGTCCTCAGTGGAATCGACTACGTGACAACTCCGCCCGGACTCCTACGGGAGCCGGGCTCCGTCACTGACAACTCCAACAGCTACGAGCAGACTCCGCCCGGACTCCTACGGGAGCGGCCCGCCGCATCACAGACACTCCGGACTCCTACGGGAGCCGGGCTCCGTCCTCAGCATCAACCCCTGGTAGGCCTCGTCCGGACTCCTACGGGAGCCGAACCTCCCCTCTGACTTTAATTGTAGGGAGACTCCGCCCGACTCTTATGGGAGCCGGGCTTCATCCTCGATGCCAACAACTTCAGCCGCAAGCAGACTCCGCCCGGACTCCTACGGGAGCCGGACTCCACCGCCGACATCACTACAGGACAGCTCCGCCCCGACTCCTACGGGAGCCGGGCTCCGTCCTCAGCATCAACCGCTGGTAGGCCTCGTCCGGACTCCTACGGGAGCCGAACCTCCCCTCTAACTTTAATTGCAGGGAGACTCCGCCCGGACTCTTATGGGAGCCGGCTTCATCCTCGACGCCAACAACTTCAGCCGCAAGCAGACTCCGCCGGACTCCTACGGGAGCCGGGCTCCGTCGCCGACATGACTACGGGACAGCTCCGCCTGGACTCCTACGGGAGCCGGGATCTGTCCTCAGCATCAACTGCTGGTAGGCCTCATCCGGACTCCTACGGGAGCCGAATCTCCCCTCTGACTTTAATTACAGGGAGACTCCGCCCGGACTCTTATGGGAGCCGGGCTTCATCCTCGACGCCAACAATCAGCCGCAAGCAGACTCCGCCCGGACTCCTACGGGAGTCGGGCTCAGCCGCCGACATCGACTACAGGACAGCTCCGCCCGGACTCCTACGGGAGCCGGGCTCCGTCCTCAGCGTCAACTGCTAGTAAGCCCCGTCCGGACTCTTACGGGAGCCAGACTTCGCCTTTAACCTTGATTACAGGAAAACTTCGCCCGGACTCCTACGGGAGTTGAGCTTCATCCTCGACTCCAACGGCTACAAGACAGACTGCGTCCGGACTCCTACGGGAGCCAGACTCCGTCGATAACTTCAGCAGCGAGCAGACTCCGCCCGGACTCCCATGGGAGCCGGGCTCCGTCCTCAACGTTAACTGCTGGTAAGCCTTGTCCGGACTCCGACGGAGCCAGACTTCGTCTTTAACCTTGATTGCAGGAAGACTTCGCCCGGACTCCTGTGGGAGCCGGGCTCCATCCTCGATTCCAACGGCTGCAGACAGTCTTCGTCCGGACCTCTACGGTGGCCGGACTCCGACCACTGCCGAACTTCAACCGACAGATCTGCACTCCCAGGCCACAATCACGGCCACGATTCTGCTACATTTCCTACGGCGGATTCCGGCAGCTCCACCACTCCCTGACAGGCCACAGTAATGATCGCAGCACTGCTCCACTCCCTATGAGGATCCCACGCGGCTCCATTACTACTTGACCAGCCACGATAAACGGCCACGATCCTGCTCCACCTCCTGCAATGGATACTGCGCGATTCTCCCATCCACTGGCAAGTCACGACGATAAATGCTGCCCCACTTCACGCGGCAGACTCCACGTGGCACCCCCAGCGATAGCCACGAGTCCGTTCCACTACACTTCGCAGCAAACTCCGCCTGACCCTGGGCAGTCCACTGCCAGACGGTTACAAACTGCCATCAATCCATTGCTTCCTCCCCTATAAAAGGGGGACCCAGATACGTTATTCTATAAGCTCATTTCTTATCTCAAAACTTGTTAAATTCTCCGTTCGAGCACTCCATTCTTGTTGAGGCAGAGAACTGACTTGAGCGTCGGAGGGTCTTGCCGGAGCAACCCCACCTCCGGTTTAGACTTCCTTTGCAGGTCCCGGCGGCGACCGGACTTCTCCGACTCCAGCTTCTTCCGCGCAAGCAGATTTTTGCACCAACATTGTGAATCATGTCTCATGGGTAAAATGACCAAAACTTCATTTAGTGGACATGAAGATAGGACAAACGAGTTGTTAGGACTTGTACATACAGATGTATGCGGCCCTATGACAACTCATGCCAGAGGTGGATACTCATATTTTATTACATTTACAGATGATTTATCTAGGTTTGGATATGTGTATCTTATGAAACATAAATCCAAAGCCTTTGATAAATTCAAAGAGTATCAAAGCATGGTCAAAAAATAAACTGAAAAAAGTATAAAAATCCTTCGATCTGATCGAGGAGGAGAATACTTGTCCAATGAATTTTTAGACCATCTTAAAGCAAAGAGAATTATCTTTGAATGGACACCTCCTTATACGCCACAATTAAATGGTGTAGCCGAAAGGAGGAACCGTACCTTATTAGATATGGTACGATCCATGATGTGCTTCACTGAATTGCCTACTTCCTTCTGGGGTTATGCTTTAGAGACCGCAATAATTATCTTGAATAGAGTACCTTCTAAATCTGTATCTAGCACTCCATATGAAATATGGAGAGGTAAGAAGCCCAATCTTAAATATTTTAAGATATGGGGATGTTAGCATATGTCAAAAGAAATTTTGGACATAAACTAGATACTAGAGCAGATAAATGTTTGTTTGTAGGATATCCTAAGGATAGTATAGGATATCTATTCTACCACCCTACTGAACAAAAGGTATTTGTAAGTAGGCATGTCACTTTCATGGAGAAAGAATTTATCCTAGAAAGAGGCAGTGAGAGAAATATTGAAATTAATGAAGTTCAACAAAAATAAATAGATATTTCTCAACCAAATATTCACATAAATAAAGAAGAACTAGAACACATAACTCCTATCCATAGGTCAGAGAGGGTTCGACATGTACCTATAAGGTATGGATTCATTATTGAGAATAATGAAGCCCAAGTCATTGAGAATGATGAACCTTTGACCTATACAGAAGCTGTCATGAGTAAGGACTCAGACAGATGGCAGGATGCTATGAAATCCGAGATGGACTCCATGTACACCAACAAAGTATGGACTTTGGTTGATGCACCAGAAGGGGTAAACCCTATTGGGTGCAAATGGGTCTATAAGAAAAAGATTGGAGCAGATGGTCAAATAGAAACCTATAAAGCTAGATTGGTAGCTAAAGGGTTTAGGCAAAAATAGGGTATTGATTATGATGAAACTTTTTCACCTATTGCCATGCTCAAATCTATTCGGATAATGCTTGCAATAGCAGCATACTATGATTATGAAATATGGTAAATGGATGTGAAGACTGCCTTCTTGAATGGTTTTCTAGAAGAGGAGGTCTACATGTCACAGCCAGAGGGTTTTATCTCAAATGACAGACCAAATCTAGTATGCAGGCTTAAGAAATCCATTTATGGATTAAAGCAAGCCTCAAGGAGTTGGAACATCCGCTTTGATGTAACAATCAAAAAATTTGGCTTCATCAAAAATGTGGATGAACCTTGTGTGTATAAGAAGATTAGTGGGAGTGCCCTAGTTTTCTTGGTTCTGTATGTAGATGACATACTCCTTATTGGGAATGATATCCCAATGTTACAAACAGTCAAATTATGGCTATCAAATAAGTTTTCCATGAAAGACTTGGGGAAGCATCCTATATACTTGGTATAAAGATCTATAGAGATAGATCTAAAAGGAAGCTAGGCTTATCTCAGTCTAAGTACATTGACTTAATACTGAAAAGATTCAGTATGAATGAAAGTAAAAGAGGTTATTTACCATGAGTCAAGGCATACATCTCTCTAAGAAGATGTCTCCTAAGACAACTGAAGAGAGAAATAGAATGAGTTCTATTCTTTATGCTTCGGCTGTAGGATCAATAATGTATGCTATATTATGTACCAGGCCTGATGTAGCTTATGCCTTAGGCATAGCCAGTAGATTTCAGACTGATCCAGGAGAGGATCATTGGAAGGCTGTGAAAAATATTCTAAAGTACTTAAGGACTAAGGATATTTTTCTCATATATGGTGGATCTGATCTTAAACTAGAAGGATACTCTGATTCTAGTTTTCAATCAGACCCAGATGATAGCAGATCCATTTCAGGGTATGTCTTTACTTTGAATGGTGGAGCAGTGAGTTGGAAGAGTTCTAAACACAAACAGTAGCTGACTCAACCACAGAGGCAGAATACATAGCTGCAAGTGAAGCCGCCAAGGAAGCTGTCTGGATGAAGAAGTTCATCACTGAATTGGACGTTGTTCCTGAGATTGAGAACCCAGTACCACTTTATTGTGATAATACTGGAGCAGTTACTCAAGCAAAAGAACCCAGGTCTCACCATAAATCCAAGCATATTTTGAGACGCTTCCATCTCGTTCGTGAAATAATTAAAAGACAAGATGTTATTATTGAACGAGTAGACACAAAGAACAACATAGCGGATCCATTCACTAAAGCTTTACCATAGCAGCAATTCGATCGCCATCTCGATTGTATGGGGTTGAAATATAAGGAAGATTGGCTTTAGTGCAAGTGGGAGATTGAAAGGAATATGCCCTATAAGCCAATCAAAATGTATAAATAGATGGATATTTTTTTGTCTCCCGACAACTCATGTACTGATGTTTTAAATAAATAAAGGTATTTAGTTCATCATATGCTGCATCTTATTTTGATGAACCCCATAAATAGGGCTATGGTTTTGGAGTTATGATGCGATCATACCAAGTGAGACCTAAAACCTTAAAACTCTAATTTTAAATATTCTAGTCGATGGAACATTGAGTAGGGGATCAATGTTACTGGTAAGACTGGTACATCCTGTGTATGCTCGATAGAGAGGGTAATTGATCTCATAATTACTTGTGTATACACTAATATAAGGATATAAGTGTTCATTAGAAAATGAATTCACTGAATTGATCCAATTAAAGAATATCTGATGGAGTCTTATCTACATGTCAACAGATTTTTTCTTATAGTGGGAATTGTGCATGTAAATCTTTTGATCTGAGACTGCCATAGAACCTTATAAGCATGAATCCATATTTTGGATCATACTCATTCATGATTTAATCATGTACGAGATGTTCTGGATATGATGGATTGCTTATGAAGGTTGTGAGTAGGTCAATATGAAACGATCGCTCCTAGTAAGAGGAGATCGTATCCTATCTGCTTCAATCAAATAATGATTCAGGAAGACTTTGATCAAAGCATTATAAAAAAAAAAATAAATTAGAAATGGTTTCTAATATTTTATAAATTGAATCATTATTATTTGATCAAGAAAAATATGAATATAAAATTGGGTTTGACATTTTTCCATACCCAAACTTATATTCGGGATGCAGGATGATCGTAAGATCAAGTTGCACGGTAATTTTCACTGAAGGGTATTTTTGGTATTTCCATCAAAATTCCATATCTACCAGGTAGACATGATACATTGCTAGATGTCAATCATGTCTTGTGAGTTTGATCGAATTAAAGAGTTTAATTCGATCATTAATTAAAAGCTATTCTGATTGATCAAAACGGATCAGCTTGATTTGACCTAAATCGGCTAGATTGTGTTCTAACCAAATTAGTTTAAATTACACCTGGACTCACTGCTGGCTAGATGTGGAACCCAATGGGTCACACATAAAGAAATTGATCATAGGTTTAATTTGATTAAACCATGTTTGCAAGTTGAACATGCTAGCACATGTTGCAAACCCTAGCATTTAGATTCGAATCGAATTTGAATCGGGTTTCGATTTGGGCTAATTTAGAACCAATTTGAGCCAAATTGGATTTGATCTTGAAGTGGGTTCAAAGTGTTTTAATTGGGCTTGCTGTTGGGTCCAAAAACTAGGGAACCACATGCCTAAGAGTCTTTCTCTTGGCGTGTGGATTTAAATCCATGCGCATGAGCCACATGGCGCATGGATGGAGTTGGCGCCACCTTTAGATAAGGTCTATCCTATTTTTCTCCGTAACCTTATTCTATGAATGTATTTCAGATGTCTTAGGAGGTGCCTAAGATCCTTCTGAGTATTAAACTCATCGTAGAAGAATTAAGAAAAGGATAAGGATTAAATCCATGCGCCACCTCTTGAAAGTGCCCCTTTGAAATTTCAAATGGGGAGATAAGTTTTAAATTATCCATGCCCCTTAATCTCTTGCACCATTCTTCAAGTTGGCACCATATATCTTGGCCATTGGATGGGCTTCCTTCCAGATCCAAAGGCATGGGTTGATGGTGCCAATAAGAGAAGCTTCGTGACTTCTCATCTGAACACCGTAAGTTAAGATCGAAGAGTCTTTCTGAAATAAGGCATCTCTTCAACCCAATTTTGATGTACACATGGCATTTCTTAACTTATGGGGCATGAGAAATAGATAAGAGGCGTGAGATAAATTGTAAGAGGGTGTGAGATGTTTTGGATTGCACCTTTACGTGCAATATAAATAGGGGTGCACGCCGAGGAGTCTCGGGTATTCAGAAATCTTCTTTCTTCCTTACAAGAGGCTCTGCTTGTCTAATTTTCTTTATTCCTTCTCTCTAGCCTAGATAAGGTCTTGATAAAAGACAAAAAATCTTCCAAAAGTCTTAGAGAATTGGAATAAAAATTAAGGAGACAAGGAGCAAGAAAGAAAGGGAAGAAAAGGTCCAACAGTGTGACAGCAAAGCCAAGAAAGGAGGTTCTGCCCAAATTGCATTTAAATTCTGATAAATCAGAATTTAATTGTAGAGTATTTTCTAATAAGTGCTAGAGAGTTGATCGAGTCCTCGTGTGGATCAACATTGGAGGGTGAACATGTGGGCACCTGGTGGAAACCCAAACAGATTGCTGCCGGCAACTAAGCACAAATCAGGGTTTAGCGATAAGAGGTATGTTTCTATATCTTTTATTTGATATTAATGCATATTATATGGTTTAATTTTTGATAAGGTGATCTTGGAGTTAGGTTTTAATTTTATGATTTCATAATAATTGCTTTGAAATCCGTGCTTTCGCCATTGCATTAAAACCTTTCACTTAGCGCCTTGACCTTATCCTCTTTTAGTGCCCCATTTATTACACGAGAAAATATTTCTCATGAAATCACTCATGTACAAATTAAGCCACACCCTCCTCTTCTCACGCCCTTAGTGGATAGGGATAAATTGATTTCCATTTGAATTCAAAATTTGATTTGAATTCAAATGTACAATTACTCATCTTTATCCTCTCACGTGGATAAGACGTTTGACATTGTTTTAAAAGGAGGAGAAGAGTGGGGTGTGTGCAAGAAAAATTTTTGGAGAAAAAATCTGGGCGTGAGGAATCCTTGTGTGTAAGGTGAAGGTCTATATCCTTCCGAGAGAAAAAGAAAGAAAAGAAAGAAAAAGTGTGCGTAGGATTTCAGTGAGTTCTTTAGGGTTTCAGCCTGAAGTTCGGGAAGTGAGAAGATGAGCTACGAGTGTCGTGAGCCCACCAAATTTTAGAAAAATATTCAACATCCTCTCAAGCATGTCTGCTGATGATCCAGGGTATCTAAAGAATCGATAGACATCGATCGAAGGAGTTTGATCAGCATCGGCCGTCGAAAGAGCTCTACAACGAGCTAGCACTCGTGAGGAGTCGATTAGATCGGGAGCTTCGTGTGGATGATCCGTTGAGGCCAAATATACTGTATGGCTGCATCGTGATGATCAGACTCTTTCGACGGTGATCAGATTATGGCGATCTACTACCCACACAAAGGTATTGTGTTCTGAATACATTACAGTAAAGTGTTTATTGTTCAAATTCGAATTTCAAATTTAAATGCATGCATGCTATATATCATATTTAGATCCTAGTGTAGGATAAATTTTTATTAATTAATTAGATTAATTAATAATTTCTATTATAAAATAATAATTTTGAAAAAGTTTTAAAATTACCATTTTACCTCTGCACTGAATTTTCTCCACAGCTCCATATAGATATCTTCCTCAAGATATCTATTCAGGAAGGCAATTTTCATATCCATCTGCCAGATTTTATAATCATAGTAAGCTGCAACAGCAAGCAGAGTGCGGATGGATTTCAGCATGGCTATAAGTGGAAGGTCTCCTGAGAGTCAATGCCCTTACGCTGACTATAATCTTTAGCCACAAGTCTAACTTTATAGGTCTCTATCTTACCATCGGCACCTATCTTCCTTTTGTAAATCCATTTACACCGAATGGGTACAATATCCTCAGGTGGATCCACTAAGATCCAGACTTGGTTCGAATGCATCGAGTCAATTTCTGACTTTATAGCATCTAACTATTTTTCGAAATCGATGTCAGACATTGCTTCATTAAAGGTGGTAGGACCATCACTATGACCCCTATCTCCCATAAAAAATATTTCCTTTACTTCCTCCATTAGCATACCCATGTACCTTTTAGAAGGTCGGGAGATCCTGCTAGATCTATGAGGTGGTTGAGGAATATCTACTACGGGCACATGGATAATGGATTTCTGAGGATCTATAGCTCTTGGCTCTTCAGAAACCATCTCTTCGAGCTCAACTAACCTCCCACTGCCACCATCCTAGATAAACTATTTTTTTAGGAGTACAGTGTTTCGATTCACAATCAGATTGTGGTCTTGTGGAAAGTAGTAGTATCCATGAATTCTTTAGGATACTCTATAAAGTGAGATATAATGGATCTATCCTCTAATTTATCCACCATCTGTCGCTTGACATAGGTCGGACATCCCCAAGTCTTAAGATAACTTAGACTCGACTTCTTATCGAACCATATCTCATACGGTGTGGTAGGAATAGACTTTGATGGAACCCTATTCAACAGGTGAATTGCGGCTAACAAGGCATGTTCCCAAAGATATAAGGGTAGATCAGTGAAGCTTATGATGGATCTGACCATATCCAATAGGGTCTTGTTCCTCCTTTCGGATACCTTGTTGAGCTGAGGTGTTCCAGAAGGCATCCATTGAGAAACTATGCTGTTGTCCTTAAGATATCCTGAAAATTTTTGACTAAGGTATTAACCTTCTCAATCAAATCCAAGAACCTTAATAGATTTGCCTGTTTATTTTTCTATTTCATGTCTGAATTTCTTGAACCCTTCAAAGGCCTCAGACTTGTGTTTCATCAGATACACATATCTGTATCTAGACAGATCATTGGTAAAGGTAATGAAGGTAGGTATAACCATCCTTGGCATGCATATCAAATGGCCCACACACATCGGTGTATACCAGGTCAAGTAACTCAGTGGCCCTCTCCCCGTGTCCTACAAAGGATAATTTGGCAATTTTTTTTGAAGGTAGGATTCACAAGCTGGATACGACACTGGATTAAGAAAGTCAAAGATCCCATCTTTTTTCAATCTATTTATCCTGTCCTCTCCAATATGGTCTAGTCTATGGTACTATAAGTACTTTTGGTTAATTTATCTCTGGGTCTCTTTTGACCTACGGTACTCACTATTTGCTCATTTAGATTCATATTTACATCAATATGCCAGTGATAAAGACTGTCAATTAAAAGTCCTCATGCAACCAATTTATTTCATAAATAAATAAAATAAAAATTTTTATTAAAATAAATTTCAAAACTTTTTTGTGCTAGCATAGATATGAAAATCAAATTTCGACTAGCTACAGGAACATAATAACAGTCTTTTAAATCTAATCTAATACTAGATAGTAATCGAAGAGGATAAGTATCAATGGCCTTTGTAGCAACCTTTGCTTTATTGCCGATCTGAAGGATCATGTCACCTTTCCTTAACTTCCTACTTTCTATCAGATCCTGCATTGAGATACATATATGAGCACTCGAGCCAGAGTCTAATACCCAACTAGAAGTACAAGAAACCATAAGGCTAAATTCAATTACGAGCATACCTTTGGAAGGTTTATCACCCTTTATGGTCTTTAGGCTCTCTAGGTATTTTGGATAGTTCCTCCTCCAGTGGCCTTCAACATGACAGTGAAAATATTTGTTCTTTGCTTTGATCTTGCTAGGAACTTTCTTCTTTGGCCTATTCTCCTTTTTCTGCTTCTTAGTGGATCTTGCCTTCTTCTTCTCTGTAAACATTCTCTTGGAAGAAGTCTGCTTCATAGCAAGAACAGTGCCCCTTGAACTCTTCAAGGTTCCCTCCGTAGTGACCAATATATTGACCAGTTCGGGTATAGTGCAATCAAGCTTGTTCATATAAAAATTTACAATAAATTGACTATATAAACTTGTAAGGGATTGAAAGATCAGTTCCATCTATAATTTATTTTGTATTTCGAGCCTGAGCTTCTCGAGCTCCCAATGTCCTTGATCATTGTTATACAGTGCTCATAGACCGACTGTCCTTCATGCATCTTCAGATTGAAGAGTCTTTTAGGATACCTCGAAGTGCGTTGTGTGGCTCTGCTCACCATATAACTCTTACAGATGAGTGATCATAGCCCTGATAGTAGGCATATTCTCATACTGGCTTTGCAACTCGTTTGACATAGACGCCAGCAAATAACACTTAACTCGGCTGTCTTCATCCATCCACTTCTCAAAAGCAACCTTTTGCTAAGTAGTAGGATGGTTTGGTAGCACTACAGATTTTTGGTCGAGTATATGACTTAGTTTTTCAGAGGTCAGGACAATCCTGAGGTTTCTGAGCTAGTTTTTGTAATTGGTACCGATCAAACGAATAGTTTCAAGGATGCAGGCTAGAGGGTTCGAGACTGATATTTTTAATCACGAGAGTAGAGATTCAAGTTAGACTTTTATACTTAATGGTTTGCTTCTAGAGACTTTAAAATGCAAACAATGACTCCCACTAATTTATCGGATCCCTCTACTCCCTGGAAAGGAAATGAAAATCTTAACATGACAAAGGATTTCTAGTGGGTGTTGCAGTCCCACTGATGACATGCATCTCACCTAACAGTTATTGATAACATGCACACTGATGCATAGGCAACTTTTTGACTGGATGCTTCTCTAAGCATGTTGTGGTGACTTGGTCTCTAAATCATGTGGGCTCACCTAACAGTTATTGCCTACACTCCTTAGTTAAGCCCGACTCACCATTCACAAGCAGGTGTAAGGCCGTCATTAGGTCCCTCAGCTAATAGTTATTGGGTCCAACCCCATCCTTACTCTGGAGCAACTCTTTGCTAATAGAGTGATTGCATATTTTCGATACAACTGAACCACTGTGACTAGTCAAGAACAATCAACATCGATAGCACGCCCGCACATCTACAATGGTGGAAGACCTATGGACTTAATATTTGTTAAGAGGTTTAGGTTTAGGTCTCATCTAATCAGTCATCATATGATCGATCTAATTAGTATGGGCTAAATCAAACTGCTAAGCAATCCAATTTAAATCCAATCTTTCAAATTGGCTAGGTAAGTGGAGATCAGTGGGGGTCCCCCCGTTGCTTTCCTTAGACACCAATAAATTGATCAAGTAAGTGAACGGAACTAATTAAATAACTACATCTCATTAACTTTTCTTAGACACTAATAGGTCAATTGGTCCAAACAAGTTAACTCTAGCGAATCGGGCTCAAACTGTCGAGCCAAATTAGGTCCTTAGGTTAATCGATTTTATATATAGGACTCAATCAATTTGATCAGCAATAATTTTATGATCACTTAACTTAATTGATCTAACCATAATCAACACTTGACTTGATTTGATTAATTATTTAATCAAATTAGACCCATATAACTCAAATCATAAATCTTAGATATAATCTTATTACATGACCTAATTTATGATTTTCCTATTGTTGCCCAGCTATGCAACCCAAGAGGGGGGTGAATTGGGTTTCTAAAAATTTAGACTTAATTTATAACATATGATGAACAAGACAAAGATTTTAATTCAATATTAATTACCTGAAGCAGAATTGCAAGGATATAATAAAGAAATAAGGTAAAGCGATAAAGCACACCACAAACACAAGGATTTATAGTGGTTCGGTGCCAACCTTGCACCTACATCCACTCCCCAAGCTCCTACTTGAGAATTTCAATCCACTATGCTTGTATTCAACCTGAATACAAAATGTCAGAAACTCCGACACTAGCTATCCCAAGCTAGATCACTTATTTTTCGGGTACAAGTAAACCCAAAACACTCCGATTTCAGGTTCGGATCAACCTTTCCTTATTTTGGAAATCCTTCAAAAATAAGAACAAAAACTTACAAGAGTAAGATAATTTTGAGCACAGATTAATACAATAACAGCTCCTTTAAATGAGCGAATATAACAATAAAAACTTTACTCAAATGAAGAACCCCTTTTCGGATTTTCTCAAGGTGGATGAACGCTTGAACGAATGCTTGAGAAGAGGTTGATTGTTGATTGAAGATCTCTTGAAAGCTTTGAAAGATCTCTAGATCAAGTTTGAACAATAGGCTTGAAAGATCCTCTTGAATGCTCTTGCTTTTCTCTTTCACAATCTCTCTTGTATATTGTGGATCCTCTCTCTTTTTCTTTTTGGATATTTCGTTGATCTCAGGCTTTTTCGTGCAGATTTCGGATCCTCTCTTCTGTTTTTCTCATTTTTGATTTCACGTTTGATCTGCTATTTAATCTGCAATTTCTTTTACTATTTAAAGCATTTTATGACATTAGAAGCAAGAGAAAATAATTTAGGCAGATAAAGAGCCGTTAGAGAAAACAATTAGAAGCATAAAAGGTAATTAAAATGGGCAAAAAAATAGCCATTGCTGATATTTTCCGTCGCAGGGGTCGACTCATGAGTCGACTCATGCTTCAGGGGTCGACTCATGAGTCGACCTCTATTGCAAAAACCAGAGAATGCGTTTCTGGAAATTCTTGGCTCAAATTAGCAGGGGTCGACTCATGAGTCGACTCATACCTTGTGGGTCGACTCATGAGTCGACTCACAGGTCGTGCCAAGCCAGAAAACTAGCGTGCCAAGGAGAATTTTTGCGTGCCAATCAGCTCACAGTGCCATGAGTTGACTCATGAGTCGACTCATGCACTTCAAACCTTCATAACTTCAAAAATATAAGTCCAAACACAATGAAATCTTCACCAATAGATTTCAAATCATTTGTTCTACCAAATGGTACTATCAAATCAGAATTTTAGTGAAATTACAATTTTACCCTTGAAGAGCATAAGGACTTTTTCATTTTAAAATTATTTGTATCCCTTCAATCTGCTTTGTAATCATCAAAATCAATCTAGGAGCAACACCTATAACCAAAACTCTCATGCACAAATATAAATTTAAGATTTTAAAATTAAATTTTAGATCTAAATTCTTTATATGAAAGTAAATTTTAAATTATAAAAATAATTTTTAGATTTAATATACAAATATATATCACATACATGCATGTAAAATTCAGATCTAAATAAAATTTAGATCTACTACATGATACCATATATCTCATATACTAATCATAGATCATATCAAAAATAAATTTATGATCTAAATATATAATTATATATCATATGTATGAATCAAAATTCAGATCATATAAAATTTTAAGTTTCATGCATGCATCTATGTATCATATAAATATGAACTAGAACTCTTTCTAGATCAAAATTCAGATCTATGCATGCTTTCACATATCAACTATATGTTCTAATATCAAATTTAAAATTAAATTTTAGATTCTAAAATTCAACTATACATCTCATGTATCAAGAAAAAATCAGATTTTAAAATCTTTTTCAAAACATGTATGATAATTTCAGCAATATGAAACCTATGGCTCTGATACCACTATTGGACTTCGAGGTTTGGGGCATGCATGTGTGTTTCAAAACTTTATTTTTTAAACATCATAGTAGAATATAAGGTTAAAATACTTTTAATCTAAATCATGAATGCATAAAAATATAAAACCATAAGAATCTAGTTTAAGTATTGAAATTGGCATATACTGAAATTCAGATTGTGATCAATTCACATACCTATTTCGCAATCCTTTTCTTCAAATCTGAATCTGAAAGAGAAGAGATTTTTTTTTAGCCACACACATGTCTGACCTCTATGGGTATCCACTTAGGATCAGCCTGAAATATCCATCTAGAAATTGAATTTTCTTCTCTAAAAAAATTCTGCATGCTGAATCTGAACGAAGCCTGGATCGTGATCAACGCTTGATCTCTTTCCTTAATCTTTTTTTCTCCTCTTCTTTAGCCTTTCTCCCTTGCTATATGCTGCTACTACAATCTTCAAACTAGCAAAGAAGTGGGTGCCCAACACTTTGGGCATCGGAGACTTGGGACATCCCAAAGGTTGGGGCATGTGGGACACCCAAGGGGAGAAGAGAAAGAGAGAGGAAGAGAGGGTGTGGGGAGACCTTCTAGGCATGAGAGGCTACTAGTTTGGATGCTTAAGGAATCTTAGGAAAGGTCCCTTTAAATAGGCATGAGAATTGAATCCTATTCAATCAAGTAATACAAGTCCTACTTGCATTAGGTTTTCTAATAACTTAAGTTATTTAACTTACATTAAGCATCCTATTAGGCTCCAACTCTTAAAACCCTTGCACTGAATTAAACACCCCCTCTTTTGCACCCAAGGGATGCCCCATATCAGATTAATAAGCCCTCTAATCATAGAAGATGCCTAACTTGATCAAATTAAGGTGGCGCCCCATAATAATTATAAAAAAAAATTAATTAAGAACTTGCACCCTAATTTAATTAATTCATAATCTTAGACATCCAACCATTAGAGTCTCATGAATCTAATTCATATAGATTATTAGTAGATAATTAAGTTTGAATTATCTTATCAAATAAAAAATTCTAACACAAAGAGGAATTGGGTTCAACCATTTGCTAGCAAGGTTACTATGAACCCAATCGAATTTCTCTAAATCCAATTGACACTTCATCAGATCAATTGCTAATTCTAGGCTTAATCTCTTTGTTATGTGACTCCATAGGTTCAATTCTATCTGGTAGTAAGATATACAATGATCACTATTAAAGTATCATTGAAACTCTTTTCAATAGGTTAGAATAATTCTACTCTAACTCATCAAGGATTGTCGATTCAGAACAACCCTAGTGAGCTCTCACAATCCACCAGTGATATCCAGCATATGTAGTGGCTATAATCTCTAGGTGTAGTTAATGTGTGATTCAGTCCCTCTATTGTGAGTCCCAATTAGATGGCAGGTCACAGATAAATCATCAAATCTCATCATCAGTCATATGATAGATTCGATTAGCTCAAGTCCAATTGTGATTTCTATAAAAAATTTTTCTATCAATCATACTACTATGGCCATAGATTCTCAGACTTAGCTTCTCAAATCCTATAGGATTACTCCTTTCTACCAAGATTGATAGATCCCATCTTACTATGCACTCTACCCCTACAGTGGACCAACTGTTGCCAACATCCACTACAAGGGCTCATTGAGATCCATGTTTATGTGTCAGTCAAACTTCAGCAGTCTCACTGTAGGTAGTAGTATAATCTTAGGTCAAAGGATCATTCACATAACTATAGCATCGCGATGATCACTGACGATCGAGTAGAAATCTAAGTGATCTCTCATATGGTCATGCTCAGTACTAGTTATTTTCTAACAACTATCCACACTCATCATCCAGTGTCTCTACACTATAAATCAGAGACTCATCTATCCTAAAGAAAGTGATCTATGTGCCAGTTTATCTGGATCGATTACTGTCCTCATGATGATCCTATGATCGGGAGCATTTAGGAATTAAATATATGTCTTTAATTCTCAACAACTTGAGAATATGTATCAAAACTAATTTTATGAATGATTCAAGGACACATCACACTTGAATAAAAAATAAATTTATCCTTTTATTGATCAAATCAATGTATTAAGTATAAAATTATGTCTTAGAGTTATTATAATGTGTCAGCCATATTGACTTCTAGGATATACATCTAACCACCTCTTATCCCAGCTCTCTATTTAGGAAGGTTGTTTTCATATCCATTTGCTAGATTTCATAGTCCAGATGTGCTGCTTTTGCAAGCATGATCTGAATAAATTTGAGCATTACCATAAGAGAAAATATTTCATCATACTATATACCATAACATTGATAGTAACCCTTGGCAATCAGACGGATTTTATAGATCTCCACCTTTTCATCTGTGCCTTCTCTTCCTTTTGAAGATTCACTTACACTCTATGGATTTTACTCCTTCAGATGGATCAACTAATGTCCATACATCGATGACATTCATGAAATCTATTTTGGATTTCATGGCTTCCAGCTACTTATTGGAGCAGACCTCTGCATCGCTTCTATGTAGGTAATCGGATCCTCGTTGTTCTCATTGAGTTCAACTGGATCACTATCTCGGATCAAGAAATCGTAGTATCTATTCAGTTGATGCGGTACTCTATCGAATCTCCTTAAAGATGTTTCTACAATAGATTCTGGATTTGACCTAATCAAATCTGACTCTATAGATTTACTAGATTGTGTTGGTTCTTCTACCGATCGAACTTCATCAAGTTCAATCTTTGAGGCATTAGTTTCTTCTCCAAGGAACTCTTTATCTAAAAAAGACTATCTTATTGTTGACAAATAATTTTTGTTCATCAGCAAGGTAGAAGAAATATTCCTTGATTGCTTTTGGGTATCCTACAAATAGACACTTGTCATACCTAGGTCCAAGCATGTCAGTTTTCAAACATTTCACATAAGTCGGATACCCCCAAATCCTAAGATGAGAGAGTACTGGTTTACGCTCTGCCCACATCTCATATGGTGTTTTACTTACGAATTTACTTAAAATTTTATTTAAAATATAATAGTCAACTCGAGTGCATGTCCTCAAAAGGAGATCGACAGATTTGTAAAACCTATCATGGATCGAACCATGTCTAACAAGATTCGATTCCTTTTTTTCGATACACCATTATGCTGTGGTGTTCCAGGAGGGGTCTACTATGAGAAAATTTCATTCTCTTTTTAGTAAGTCAGAAACTCACTGGAGAGATATTCACCTTCTCAATCGGACTAAAGAGTTTTAATACTCTTCCCAATTTATTTCTCTATTTTATTATGGAATTGTTTGAACATTTCAAATGATTCTGACTTATGTGTTATTAAATAGACGTACCTATATCTCGATAGATCATCTATAAATATAATAAAATAATAATACCTGTTGGGTATAAGATACCCTCAACCGAAGTTCTTAAGAGGATTGACCCTCCCAAGACTCCTCTGACTTCGACCGTCGGTAAGCTCCGTCCGGACTCCCATGGAAACTGGACTCCATCTCAGACTTCAACTGCAGACAAGCTTCGTCCGGACTCCTACGGGAGCCGGACTCCGTCTCCAACTTCAACCGCAGACAAGCTCCATCCGGACTCCTATGGGAGTCGGACTCCGTCTCCAACTTCGACTGCAGACAAGCTTCATCCGGACTCCTACGGGAGCCGGACTCCGTCTCCAACTTCGGCTGCAGACAAGCTTAGTCTAGACTCCTACGGGAGCCAGACTCCATCTCCAATTTCAACTGCAGACAAGCTTCGTCCGGACTCCTATGGGAGTCGGACTCCATCTCCAACTTCGGCTGCAGACAAGCTTAGTCCGGACTCCTACGGGAGCCGGACTCTGTCTCCAATTTCAACTGCAGACAAGCTTCGCCCGGGCTCCTACGGGAGCCAGATCTCGTCTCCAGCTCCAGCTGCGGGAAGACTCTACCCAGACTCCTACGGGAGCCGGGTCTCGTTCCCAATTTCGGCTGCACAAGGACTTCGCCCGGACTCCTACGGGAGTCGGGCTCCACTCATGACTTCGCTTACAGGTAAACTTTGTCCGGACTCCTAAGGGAGCCGGACTTCATCCCTGACTTTGATTACAGGTAGACTCAGCCCGGACTCCTACGGGAGTCGAATCTCATCCCCGACCTCGACTGCGGAAAGGCTTCCCCCGGACTCCTACGGGAGCCGTGCTTCATCCTCGACCCCGATTGCTGATAAACTTCATCCGGACTCCTACGGGGGCCGGACTTCACCCCTGACTTTAATTGCAGGCAGACTTCGCCCAGACTCCTACGGGAGCCAGACCTTATCTCCGACTTCGGCTACGGGAAGACTCCGCCCGGACTCCTACGGGAGCCAGACTTCACCCCCGACTTTGACTAAAGGAAGACTCCATCCGAACTCCTATGAGAGCCAGACTCCGAGCTCCTCTCAGATGGGTGGCTAGCCACCTCTCTCCGCCAGACACCCCAGCCGAACTCCGATCGATAGGCCTGGACCCCCTGGCAGGCCGCAGCAACAGTCACGACTCTGCTCCACCTCCTGCAACAGATTCCGTACGGCTCCATCACTCCCTGGCAGGCCGCAGTAATGGCCACAGCACTGCTCCGCTTCCTGCGATGGATTCCACACGGCTCCATCACTCTCTGGCAGGCCACAATAATGGCCACGATCCTGCTCCACTTCCTGCGATGGATACTGCATGATTCTTCCATTCTCTGGCAAGTCGCGACAACAGACGCTGCTCCGCTCCTCATGGCAGACTCCACGTGGCACGCCCCGATGATAGCCACGGGTCCACTCCACTACTCTTCACAACAAACTCCTGGGCAGCCCACTGCCAGACAGTTACAGACATCACTATCAGTTTGTTGCCCCCTTCGCCTATAAAAGGGGGACCCCAGATACGTTATTCTCTAAGCTCTCATTTTTTACCTAGAAACTCTGCTAAAATTCCTGTTCAAGCACTCCATTCTTGTTGAGGCAGAGAACTGACTTGAGCGTCGGAGGGTCTTGCCGGAGCAACCCCACCTCCGGTTTAGACTTCTTTTGCAGGTCCTGGCGGTGACCGCGACTCCCACGACTCCAGCTTCTCCGACGCAGGCAGATTTTTGCACCAACAATACCCATCTCTGGTACTCATGTTCATGGGTCCATATACATCAGTATGTGTCAGACCTAGAACTTCACTGGCTCGCTCATCTTTTTCAGTAAAAGATGACTTGATCATTTTTTTAAGTAAATAGGACTCAGGTTGGAAGTGACTCACAATCACTGACTTCGAAGATTTTTTCTTGAGTCAACCTGTTTATTCTGTTCTTGTTAACATGACCTAACCTATAGTGCCAAAGGTAGATGTCAGTGACATCATCAATTCTGAGGTGTTTGCTGGATGTGTACATTACACTAACAGGTTGTGACAATATATAAATTTTATTATTCTGCTATCCATTCATCACATTAATACTATTCATAATGATATTAGAAATATTTCTTTCTATTGAAATCTCATAACCGTTTATGGCCAAAAGGCCTATAGAAATAATATTCAATAAAAAAGAAAGACAAAAGTGACATTCACCAAGAACAATTATATTAGACTAGATTACAAGCTTAATAATCCCTAACGCTAGAATTAGAACTGGTCTTCTATCTCCAACATTAAAGAAACTTTCGTCTTCTTCAAATCTCTTACTGATATGTAGATCCTGTAATAAACTGTAAATATTAAAAAGATTTTCGGTATCTAATACCCAGATAGTAGAATCACAAATTGAGAAATTATAAGATATTATCATATAATTACCTTGTCCAGTAATAGCTTGCTTCTTTCTTGATCTGTTCGGATCCAGAGAGGTAATGTACTGAGGACAGTTCCTCTTCCAGTGCCTTTGCTTCTTGTAGTAGAAGCATTCTGTCTGACTTAGTTGGACTTGGATTTCTTGATCTAATTGAGTTTGGGTGCCCCAGCACTTTGCACTTTTTTCTTATTTTTCTTATTTTTTTTCTTTTTCTTAAAGAGTCGACATCCAGAAGAGGATCCTCCCACTATATTTACCGACTCCTTGTGGAGCTGATGATCCTTCTTAAAGTTCTGCAATGACTCTAACAAATCGTGATAGTTGACTATAGACTTTGTCATTCAGAAATGAGTAAGAAAAGGGAGGTAAGTTTTAGGCAGAGAGTTCAGAATGGCATCCTTCTCTAGCTGCTCATGCAAAAAAAAATCGAGCTTGCTCAAGTGCTCAATCATCTCGATCATGTATAGTACATGATTAGTGACTGATGCTCTTTTCCTCATTCGAGCATTGAAGATGGCACAACTTGTCTTGTGCCTCTCAACATCATCAGGCATGCCAAAGGACTCATTCAACATTTGTAACATGTCCTGAGGCTGAGCATTCTCGAATCAATGGCTGAACTCATCATTTATTGACACCAACATAATGCAACGAACCATAGTTTGGTCATTGAGCCACTTTTGATAAGTATCTTGAGCCGTACTGTGGGTGTTCGGAGCTGGCTCATCGGGTGCCAGATTTGTCAATACGTACAAAATCAGTTCATACTCCAGGACTATTTTTAGCTTTCGATATGAACTATTGAAATTTGATCCCATTATCACTATCCAATAATGATCGGAAGTGATAAGGTTGTGGCCATAACTGTAAAAAGAAAAAACTAAAACTTTGTTAGTATATGAATTGATTAAGTCTAAAGACATAGATTTTAGTCTAAAGGTTCTTCCACTATTTTATTCAAATTGATAGCCTCTATCTCTAATTCGAGAATTACACTAATTCTCTAGCGGGTACCAGAATCTTCACAGGCTGCACATGATCCGAGTATGG
>NW_027332425.1:3932638-3986531 GCF_000442705.2 Elaeis guineensis
TTCCAATGCCATTCTAATCTGGTTATAGCCGGAGAACACGTCCATAAAAGTGAGGAGCTCATGGCCCGAGGTAGCGTCCACCAGTTGGTCGATCCTGGGAAGGGGGTAGCTGTCCTTTGGACAAGCCTTATTCAGCTTTTTGAAGTCGATACACATCCTCCACTTGCCGTTTGCTTTCTTGACCAAAACGACATTGGAGATCTACTCAGGATAATTGACTTCCTTAATAAATCCGGCCTTGAGAAGCTTGTCCACTTCCTCGGCTATCGCCTTCTGCCTCTCTGGGGCATGACTCCGAATTTTTTCTTTTGTAGGCCGATGTTTAGGGTCGACCGCCAGATGATGTTCCATGACTTCTGTGTCGATCCCCAGCATATCCGCCGGGACCCATGCGAAAACGTCCGCATTCCTTCGGAGGAAATCTACGAGACGCGTCCGCACCTCCTCCCCCAGGTTGGAGCCAATTAACACCACATGCTCCGTGTTCCCATCATTCAAAGGGATTGGTATTAGGTCTTCGATAGGACTGCCCCTCTCTTCAGTGAGGTCATCACGAGCATCCAATCCATCGACCGGACAGAGGTCCGCTTGATCGCTCCTTTGCAAGGCAATGTTGTAGCAATGTCTGGCCAGGGCTTGGTCTCCCTGGACTTCTCCGATCCCCTGGCTGGTGGGGAACTTCAATTTCAAATGATAGGTCGAAACAATAGCTCTGAGGGCATTGAGGCCGGGTCGGCCAAGAATTGCATTGTAGGCGGATGGCGCTTTACCACCAGGAAATTCACCGAAGCTCTGGACTGTTTTGGATACTGGCCCGCGGTCACAGTCAGAGCTATCATTCCCTCCATTGGAACGGCGTCACCGGTGAACCCTATCAAGGGGAGCAAATCGATCTCAGATGATCGCTAAGAGTGGCCATTCTTGAAAAGGCGTTGTAGAACAGGATGTCGGCCGAACTCCCATTGTCGACGAGAATGCGACGGACGTCGTAATTTGCTATGTTCAAGGAAACTACAACCGCGTCGTTATGAGGGAATTGTACTCCCTGGGTGTCCACCTCAGTGAAGGTTATGGGTTCTTCAACTTTTTGTCGCTTGGGGGATGCAGCTGGTGCGCTGATTGCCTCCCGTTGGGATTCCCCCGAGATGACGTTGACGGAATTCGACAGAGACCGGTCATCCAGCCACCCCTTGTCGGCGACCATAGCCGGAGGTAGTTGCGCAGAGACCTCGTGAGAGGGCATCCGATGAGGGAAGGAGGATTGGGCGCCGGAAAAGATGGCCGGAAGCGGATCCGTTGAGCGCTCCTTTAAGAACAAGGGTGCTGCGAAGACACAGGACCCTTCCTCTAGCGCCAATCCTGTTGGTGCAAACATCTGCTTGCGCCGGAGAAGCTGGAGTCGGGGAAGCCGCGGTCGCCGCCGGGACCTGCAAGGGAAGTCTAAACCGGAGGTGGGGTTGCTCCGGCAAGACCCTCCGACGCTCAAGTCAGTTCTCTGCCTCAACAAGAATGGAGTGCTCGAACGGAGAATTTAGCAGAGTTTGGAGATAAGAAATGAGCTTAGAGAATAACGTATCTGGGTCCCCTTTTATAGGCGGAGGGGGCAACGGATTGATGGCGACGTTTGTAACCGTCTGGTAGTGGGCCGCCCATGGTCAGGGGAATTGATTGCGAAGGATAGTGGAGTAGACACGTGGCTATTGTTACGGCCTGCTACGTAGAGCCAGTTGCAGGTAGTGGAGCGGCGTCCATTGCCGCTAGCTGTCAGGGAGTAGTGGAGTCGCGCAGCACCTGCCGCAGGGAGTGGAGCAGAATTGTGGCCGTTGACACAGCCTGTCAGAGAGTAATGGGTCTGCCGCAGGGGGTGATGGAGCCGCACGGAATCCGCTACAGGAAGTGGAACAGGATCATGGTTGTTATTGTGACCTGCCAGGGGGCGCGGACCTGTTGATTGAAGCTTGGCAGCGGTCGGAGTCCGACTTCCGTAGGAGTCCGGACGGAGTCCTCTGCAATCAAAGTTAAAGGTGAAGTCCGGCTCCCGTGGGAGTCTGGACGGAGCTTACCAGCAATTGATACCGAGGTGGAGCCCGGCTCCCGTGGGAGTCCGGGCGGAGCCGTTCTGCAGCTGATGTCGGAGGCAGAGCCCGGCTCCCGTAGGAGTCCGGGCGGAGCCGTTCTGCAGCTGATGTCGGAGGCGGAGCCCGGCTCCCGTAGGAGTCCGGGCGGAGCCATTCTACAGCTGATGTCGGAGGCGGAGCCCGACTCCCGTAGGAGTCCGGGCGGAGCCGTTCTGTAGCTGATGTCGGAGGCGGAGCCCGGCTCCCATAGGAGTCCGGGCGAAGCCGTTCTGTAGCTGATGTCAGAGGCGGAGCCCGGCTCCCGTAGGAGTCCGGGCGGAGCCATTCTGTAGCTGATGTCGGAGGCGGAGCCCGACTCCCGTAGGAGTCCGGGCGGAGCCGTTCTGCAGCTGATGTCGGAGGCGGAGCCCGACTCCCGTAGGAGTCCGGGCGGAGCCGTTCTGCAGCTGATGTCGGAGGTGGAGCCCGGCTCCCGTAGGAGTCCGGGCGGAGCCGTTCTGTAGCTGATGTCGGAGGCGGAGCCCGACTCCCGTAGGAGTCCGGGCGGAGCCGTTCTGTAGCTGATGTCGGAGGCGGAGCCCGGCTCCCGTAGGAGTCCGGGCGGAGCCGTTCTGCAGCTGATGTCGGAGGCGGAGCCCGGCTCCCGTAGGAGTCCGGGCGGAGCCGTTCTGTAGCTGATGTCGGAGGCGGAGCCTGGCTCCCATAGGAGTCCGGGCGGAGCCGTTCTGTAGCTGATGTCAGAGGCAGAGCCCGGCTCCCGTAGGAGTCCGGGCGGAGCCGTTCTGCAGTTGATGTCGGAGGCGGAGCCCGGCTCCCGTAGGAGTCCGGGCGGAGCCGTTCTGTAGCTGATGTCGGAGGTGGAGCACGGCTCCCGTAGGAGTCCGGGCGAAGCCGTTCTGCAGCTGATGTCGAAGGCGAAGCCCGGCTCCCGTAGGAGTCCGGGCAGAGCCGTTCTGTAGCTGATGTCGGAGGCGGAGCCCGGCTCCCGTAGGAGTCCGGGCAGAGCCGTTCTGTTCCGTCGTCGATTCCGCTGGGGGTTTCGGCTGTGGGTATTTTATACCCAACAGGTAACGAAGCTCTAATACCAATTGAAAAAAAAATAGATAGTTCAAAGCATGTATTTTTAATCTCCTACACATGCTTTAGATCAAATCTAAACTATCTTTAATGATCTATGATGTGAAAATCTTGCATACAAAAATTTGATGTAAATAAAATTATATCGATCACATCGATACCCTGAATTAGAATAACTATTAGATCTCATCGATTGAGTTCAGAAGTCATTATCTTTACATGGATCGATGATCTCCACTACTGATAGATGTGGTAGGAGGTTCTTCCTGATATCGAGCAGCTACACAGCTCATCTGACCTTTACAGGTCGTTCACTCGAAACCCTGATCAGATCATCCTTTCTGAGAGTGCTAGCTCGAATCGAAGGATCTGGAAGGTTGATTCAAGCTCTTTTCTTTGGATCACCCAGACTCTTCTAGATAAGAAGATGGAACTTTATGAGGAGGTGGTGGTGTAGGAGATCGAAACAAGATACTCTTGAAGTTTTTCTCTCACCCAAAATCTAGAGTTGAAACCTACCCCACCCTAGACCTCACACCCAAAAAGGAAGATTTCTTCCCCAGTTTTTCACGCATAGAAGCCTAACCTCTCTCTGATTTTTCATGCCCACTCCCTAATATTTCTCACACCAAAAAACTAATCTCATGAGGTGCACAAAAATAATCCTTCTTAAGGTGGTGTCCCATGAAAGATAAGGATAAATTTGGATAGTTTGGTCTAAGTTCAAACGATGGTTGATCCTTATCATCAATTCAAACAAATTTGAATCAAACTTGAACCAAACTTTATTATTATCTTAGAAACTCTGAGAGTGGGTAACAACCATTAGAATGGTACAAAAAAAATCATGCAAAATCCATTTGTGCATGAGAGGAGTGGTCAGCATTAAAGGAAGAGTCCAACTAGTTTTGGACTCTAGGTTTAAATTCAAATTCAAACATTTTGAACTCAAAATTTAAACCAACCAAATCCTAATCCAAAAGAGATTAAAAATAGACATTAATTCTCTTCTGAGCATGAGAAAAAATTCATGCAAAAATTTTTCTCACATGAAGGAAAGAAGGGCACAAAGAAAGGTGGCACAGGGGATCAATCCAGTTGAATTCGAATTCAATTTCTCATCCAATTAGGTTCTTAACCCAACTAAATTAGGTTAGACTCAATTAGACCACTAAATCTAATCTAACTAGATAGCAAATAATTTTGATTAAATATTAATCAAATTAAAAATTAATCAAACTCAAATTTCGATCAAATCAAGAATCGAACATCCTTAGCGATTAGGTTATCTTATAACCTAATCGGATCAAACCAAATTGAATCCAATTCAACTAGATCTGATCCAAATCTCAGTGTTCAATCAAATTAAGTTAATTAATAATCTAATTGATAATCAATCCTCCTATAATTCATCAATAATTAGTGAATAATTTATTACAACTCTTGCATAGGGTTAATTATCAATCAAATTGACTATTACATCCTAAAATGATTCTTAATCATCGACCAGTCACATGATCAGTCAGACACTTCTTTTGAGTGTGACTCATAGGTTCAAATTTAAATTGATAGTATAGAAATAATCTTTTTATACCAATCAAAGTAACCATCTAGCAATGGTACCCGACGTCCGGATAGGTCGAAAGATTGCAAAGCAACATTCAAGAACCTATTGATATATGGTTACCATATAATTTATTTTTTTGACTCAAATGCTCAAGGTGACCTAAGGTTTAACTGTCAACCTTGATATAGTAATCCACATTACATTTCAATTTTTTAAATCTATCATATAGATTATCCCAATCGATATTTTACTGAATTAAAACACAGTGATGCATTAACTCCTACTTATTTGGAGGGGTCAATTCTATCTTGACTCACACATTGAGTTCACAAGTACTTGACTGTATCCAAAAATCTTTCATCATTGAATTAAAAATTTAGGTAGTCTGATACCAAAGCATAGTGAGTTGTTTGCAAGTCACCGTGGTGATCTCAGATCAAAGAGATATTTATACCCATATCCTTCACGAGCTACTTTTGACAGTAGAGTACTCAGCAGTTTGTCATGTTCAGTGAGATGTACTCTTATATCTTACTTGTATACCATATAGTGTCTCCACACCCTTTGATTAAGAGAATAACCAATATACATGACACACAATGACCTATACTTGATATAGCTATCATCCTAATAATCGTATATTATTTGATTATGAACTAGGGTTTAAAGACTAAATGATATATCTTACTATATCGATTCAAATAGTCCTAAGAATTTTATTACAAAATAGGAGTTCAAATAAGATGTACACAAAGTGATAAAAAAATTAAATAATATTTATTAATTTAATAATTTATATATAATTACAATGATTAGCACAACCATCAACAAACTGATGCTTGGCTTTGAGACACAATTTCTAACAAAAATAATTCATATACTAATAGGTTTATGTTTCTTCTTTTTCAGCTATGATCAATACACTATCACTCTGTTCGCTGTTGGACAGTGACAAGCTTATCGGACTCAACTTTGATAGCTGGTATCGAAAGTTGAAAATCATCTTAGAGTGCGAGAGGATTCTGTACGTACTTACAGATCCACCACCTGAAGAATCTATTGCCAATGCATCCCGTGATATGAGAGACACTTATTTGAAGTGGCTCAGTGATCGCACAATGGTGTGTTACATTATGAGAGCAGCTATGAACGATGAATTTAATCATAAGTTCAAGGATGCACATTCAAATATTGAATGAGTTCTTCGGCACCCCTAAGGATGTGGAGAGACATAAAATCTTTTGTGTTGTATTCTATACGCATATGTGAGAGGGGGCATCATTCACTGATCATGTATTGTACATGATCGAGTAGATTGAATGCTTAAACAAACTTGACTTTTCGTTACACGAATAGTTAGGCAAGGATGCTATACCGAACTCGTTACCGAAATTTTACCTACCCTTCTTAAGCCATTATAGAATGATCAAGCCTGCAATGAACTACAATAGTTTGCTAGGATTGCTGCAGACATTCGAGAAGGACCATCAGCTCCAGAAGAAGTCGATGCATGTAGTGGAAGGTTCATCTGCAAGTCATCGTTCTTCTAAGAGAGGAAAGAAGAAGAAGGTGTAGAAAAATCATGCTGTTGATCCCAAAATAAAGCTGAGCAAAAAGTAGAAAATTGATAAGAGCCAGACAGAATGCTTCTTTTATAAAATGCTGGGTTAGTGGAAAAAAAATTATCTGGCATATATAGCTTTCTTTGATTCAAATAGGTCGAAGAGCAAGAGAAATAAGTAATAAGTTACTTTGCAAGGTACTTATATGATAACTCCTTATAATTTTTCTGTGTTTGATACTACTATCTAGATATAGGATACTGAAAGTCTGATTAATATTTTTAATTCATTGTAGAGATAACAGGTCAGTAGAAAATTTAGAAAAGACGAGTGGTTCTTGAATGTTGGAGATGAAAGTCTTGTTCTAGTTCTAGCTTTAGGAACTATGCAGCTGGTTTTCAAGTCTAATAGTATCATGTTAGATGAGTGTCATCCTTTCTTTTTGATGAATGTCATCTCTATAGACTTTTTGGCCAACCTTAGTTTTAAGTTCTTAATAAAAGATGATTTTTATGATATCATTGTGAATGATACTACAATTATGTATGGATAATTAAGACATGGCATATATATATTATCCATGCCTGTTGGTGTAATGTACACATTGAACAAACACCCTAAGATAGATAATATTAGTGATTCCTATTTTTGGTATTGTAGGTTACGTCATGTGAATAGGAATAAGATAGATAGGTTAATCAAAGAGGATGTCTTTGAAATTAATAATTATGAATCATTACTGACCTGTGAATCCTGTCTACTTGGTAAAATGATCAAGTCACCTTTTTAAAAAAAAGGTGAACGAGCCAATTGAAGGAAAAAAAATTATTTCTTTTCGGAAGGCTCAAGTTACATCTAAATTTTTTTTTAATCTATATAAATAAGGATCAAATCCTTACCTGATTAGCAGTGAAATCAAAGATCAAATATCAAATAATCTTAATTAAACCTTCGTAGAGGTCTGGATGTGTAGACTCTCTACTTCGCATGCACACCAGATGCCATAGAAAAATGGGATGAACTTCGATCTTCACAACTCAATCAAATGAGGAAGGAGATATGCTAGTGTGATGCCTTACACTAGTAGGTGGGATGCCCAAGGAGAGCCCACACCCAAGGGAGAATGGGCAGCACCAAGGGAGATGCCAAGAAAGAGAAGAAGGACCTCTCTCTCTTCTCATGCCTCTCTCTCTCTTTCTCTTCTATCAATCTAATTTTTTTTGCTATTTACTATGCATCCATAGGTAGAGACCCTCTCTATTTATAGATGAATCTTATGATCAAATAAGTATAAAATTTTTAACTCAAATCTGATTTGAATTAGTCCAATACTTATGAAAGAAGGATTCCTATATGAGATATATTTGCCATCACATATAACAACCAAATTGCATCCAATCCCTCACCCACATGGGACCCCAAACCAGCACCATTTCAGATATTGGTCGGCCCATATGAGAGGAGAATCTCTGTACAAGAAGGATTTTTCATATCTCATTCAAAATGGATCAGATTCGAATCCAATTCGAAGCTGGTTCAAAATAATTTCGACAGGCTGTCACTCCCAAACTTTTTAGGACTTTTATATTAAGTCTAACTTAAATTTTAGATTCAATTAGGTCTAATTAATTTAGATCTAATTTGAAATTAATTTATACTTAAATTCAATGTTTCATATTTTGGAGAAAATTTAGTGTAGGAGTAAAATGGTAATTTTAAAACTTTTTCAAAATTAATATTTTACAGTAAAAATTATTAATTAATCTAATTAATTAATAAAAATTTATTCTATACTAGGATCTAAATATGATATATAGCATGCATGCATTTAAATTTAAAATTTGAATTTGAATAGTAAACACTTTACTGTAATGTGTTCAGAACACAATACCTTTGTGCGGATAGTAGATCACCACAATCTGATCACCGTCGGGAGAGTCTGATCATCATGATGCAGCCACACAGTATGTCTAGCCTCTATGAATCATCCACATGAAGCTCTCAATCTGATCGACTCCTCACGAGTGCTAGCTCGTTGTAGAGCCCTTTTGACGACTGATGCTGATCGAACTCCTCCGATCGATGTTTGCTGATTCTTCAGATACTCTGAATCATCAGCAGACGTGCTTGAGAGGATGTTGAAGATCTCTCTAAAATTTGGTGGGCCCACGACACTCTTAGCTCACCTTCTCACTTCCCGAACTCCAGGCTGAAACCCTGAAGAACTCACTGAAACCCTGCACACACTTTTTCTTTCTTTTCTTTCTTTTTCTCTCGAAAGGATATAGACCTTCACCTTGCACACAAGGATTCCTCACGCCCAGATTTTCTCTTCAAAATTTTTTTTGCACCCACCCCACTCTTCTCCTCCTTTTAAAACAATGTCAAACATCTTATCCACGTGAGAGGATAAAGATGAGTAATTGCACATTTTAATTCAAATCAAATTTTGAATTCAAATGGAAACCAATTTATCCCTATCCACTAAGGGCATGAGAAGAGGAGGGCATGGCTTAATTTGTGCATGAGTGATTTCATGAGAAATATTTTTTCGTGTAATAAATGGGGTGCTAAAAGAGGATAAGGTCAAGGCGCTAAGATTGGTTGCTCATTCAAATTCAAACTTTGTTTTGAATTTGAATGGCCAACCAATCATCCTTATCCACTCATTTGGCACATTAAAGTAGGGCATGAGAAGGGCTTTGCATGAGGAAAAATTCATGAGAACTTCCTTCTCGTGAATTCAAATGGGCGCAGTGGAAGTGAGGTGGCACAGGGAGAATGGGTCAAGGTGGTTTCATTATTTAAACCAACCTAATTGAACCAAATAAGTTAGGCCCAATTAGACTAATTTAAACTCAACTTAATTAAGCTTAATTAAGCTCAATAAAATTCTAATCAAATCAAAAATTGATTAAGCCCAACCCCTGATCAAATCAGGGACCAAACCATCTCGACGATTAGGTCAACTCTTAACCTAATCGGGTCAAACCCAACTGAATCCAATTCAATTGGACTTGATCCAAAAATAATTACTCAATCAAATTGAGTTAATTAGCGATCAAATTACTAATTAAATCTCTCATAAATATTGAGTCCAAATTCGATGGGTAATCGGACATCAGAATTCATCGATATGTAACCCTGATCGAAGAGTCCCAAACCAATGGGACTCTTGATCCCGGTACTCAAAATGTGTGGGACTCGTGATCAGAGAATTTTGATTCTCGATCATAGAGTCCCAGACACGTAGGACTCATAGTCTACGAGCATTAAGACTCTTCATCAGCCATCAGATCAGATAGAAACCTCTAATGTGTGTGACCCCGCAGGTTCGAACCTAAGCCGATAGCACAAGAATCAATTTCTGTACTAATCGAAGTGACCATCTAGCAATGGTACCTGACGATCGGATAGGTCGAATAGTCATAATTGAAACACTCAGAATCTACGTAAATATGGTTACTGTATAATTCATCCTTTTGACCTCTGTATTTAGGATGACTCAGGATTAAACTGTCAACCCTGATTAGATCATCCGAATCATGCTCAACTCAAACAGTCCTGTGACTCCTCACAAAGACTACCCTGGTCAAAGTTTTGCTAAATTGAAACACTACTGTACATAGCTCCTGAACTGGAGTGGTCAATCCCATCTTGACATACGCACCGACAAGTCAAGTACTTGACTACACCCAGCAGCCTTCCGTCACTGAATTAGAAATTCAGGTAGTCCAGTGCCTAAGTGCAGTGAGTTGCTTGCAAGTCACCGTGGCGGTCTTAGGTTGGAGGGACATTTATACCCATATTCCATCGGAGCAAATCTTGATAGCAGAAATAGCTTCAGAGTTGGTCACGTTCAGTGCAGATGTACCCTTACATCTCACCTGTATGCCATACAGTGTCTCCACACTCATTGGTTAAGAGGACAACCAACCTATATGGCACACAACGACCTATGCTTGATAAACGTTGTCATCCTTGGTAACAACGTATCATTTGGTTGCGAACAGATTTAAGGACTCAATGACAAATCCTCCTTTGTCGAGTCTAAATAGTCCTAAGGACTTCACCACAACATAGGAGTTCATTTGAAGATGAAATATTTTGTGATGAAAAATATCAAAATAATTTTTATTAATTCATAATTCATGTACATATATAAAAATGAGCACAACCGTCAATAGTCTGATGATTAGATTTGGGACACTATTCCTAACAATCTCCCACTTGGCCTAAAGCCAATCGGTGCAGTATCTAATACCCATTTTCGACTTGTAGTCATCGAACTCCTTCACCGTAATGGCTTTAGTAAATGGGTCGGCCAGGTTCTCTTTTCATCAATCTTCAGAAGGTCGACATCACCTCGATCCATAATTTTTTGGATAAGATGGTAGCGGCGCAGAATATGCTTCATCCACTGGTGTGCCTTGGGTTCCTTCGCCTGAGCAATGGCTCCAGAGCTGTCACAGTAGAGCAGAACTAGACCAATAAGAGAGGGTACTACTCCGAGCTCGGTGATGAATTTCTCAGCCACACCGCTTCTTTGGCAGCATCTGATGCAGCGACATACTCTGCCTTGCAAACTGAATCAGCCACTATGTGTTGCTTGAAACTCTTCCAGCAGATAGCCCCACCATTAAGGGTAAAAATAAATCCCGAATACTTTTGCTGTCATCGTGATCAGACTGAAAACTAGAGTCTGTAAACCCTATAAGTCTCAAGTCCGATTCACCGTAAACAAGCCATCGGTCCTTAGTATTTCTTAAATACTTTCGGATGGTTTTAACAACCTTCCAATGATTCTCTCCTGGATCAGATTGGTATCTACTCACTACCCCTAGTGAGTATGCCACATCTGGTCGTGTACATGTCATGGCGTACATGATAGATCTCACTGCGAAGCATATGGAATCCTACCCATACGCTCTCTCTCTTGAGGTGTTGTCAGACAATCCCTCGAGCGTTCAGGGCTGGCTCCTTAGGTGTCGGATCCGTTACTACATAAAGGATCCGCTCATGCTCAAGGATGATTTTTAATTTTTGATACCAGCTATCGAAATTAGGTCCCATGAGCTTGTCATTATCTAATAATGATCAGAGTGATAGGGTAGTGGCCATAGCTGCATAAAGAAAAACCAGACCTATATTAGTACATAAATTATTAATACTAAAGACTTGGACTTTAGTCTAAAGTTTCTTCCAGTATTTTTACGAATTGGTAGTCTCAACCTCCAACTCGAGGAATTACTTTAATTCTTAGTGGGTACTAGAATCCACACAGATTACACACGAGTCAACTTTGGTTGGTCAACCCATGTGCATCTATGGGTAGGTTCATAATCAGTTGTTTCTCTAAACAACTTCTAGTAATTAATTTTACCCCAGAACCTAATCAGTAGGCTTTGGCCTCCACTGAAAAAATCTGGTTAGGTCCAACTATTAACATGATTTGATTTGGTGAATCGGATCAATAAATGATCAAGCCCGACTTTGGTCGGCCAACCTAACCACCATAAAAAGACTCAAACTAAATTATCATACTATGAATGATAATTCCATTAGTCAATAAGCACCAGGCCTTTGGGCCTCCAATGATTATTAAACTAATGGACTCATTATCACTCACTTAATGGGAGGCTATGACTTAGTTATCAATATAACTTAATCATTTTTAGGACCTAATAATTTTTTTTTTGAGGATTTTATTAAAGAATAGATGAGAAGAAAATATTCAGCCAATTTCAATCCTCCACTGACTTCACCAAGTCAGATTAAAAAGGATTTACTTAAAGCTGGCATTAGGAGCACCTAAATCAGTCAAACTGATTTACCTAATGACATGGATGAGCCCTAATCACCAAGTGATCTAATCAAAATCTAATTCACCAGGTTGGCCAGGTAAGTGAGATCAGTGGTGGGGATAAGCCATTAACTCGTCAGAGATCGAATCACTGTGAGTAGCTCCACTTAAAAACACTGGTCAAACTGCCAAACTTACCTTAGACACCAACCGGTTCATTAGTTTTAATTTGATCAACTTAGTAAATAGGGTTCCATCGCATAGCCATGAATTAAGTCCATCTTGGTCTAGTTAAAGCATGGATCCATTCAACTACAACTATTGGAGTTGAGTCTAGAGTATCCTTGACCTAATCTAATTCAACTTTTGATTAGATTTGACTAATTACTCTAATTTAGTCTATTTCTTTAAGCTAACCTTAGGTCTAACCTAATTATGGACCTAATCCATCTAACCCATTGACCCACCAGTTTATGTAATTGTCTTAGGTCTTAATTCACAATTCTAGACCTACTAGACAACACTTAATTCTTTTAATTAAGTATTTGGGCTGATGGGTCAGGGTTTGGCATTTCGAAAATAATTTTCAAATTTGAAAGATTTTATTTTTGTTCACCAAATATGTTGACTTATTACACAAATATATCAGCACATTTCATAAATAGCAATCCTATTGCTAATTACATAACAGAAAATAACTCAATCAAAATAAATCATGAATATTCTTTCACTGCTTCATCTGCATGGGATATAATCGCATCGGCACCCCTACTGCCATAGGAGACCCCATCGAATGGGAAGAGAGGGCCTTAAAACCCTACTTTTCTCCTATGACTGGATGGCCATGGCAACCAACCCAATTCGATTACTTGCTACTTGGATCAAGTATATCTAAATATACCAATTTCAAAATTTAAATTTCAAATTTTAAATTTTAAATTTTGAATTTTAAATTTCAAACAAATTTCAAATTTCAAATTTTTGAATTTCAAATTTTGAATTTCAAATTTTGAATTTTAAATTTTGAATTTCAAATTTGAAATTTCAACAAAATTTCAAATTTTGAATTTCAAAATTTTGAATTTTGAATTCCAAATTTTAAATTGCAAATTTCAAATTTCAAATTTTGAATTTTAAATTTTTAAATTTTGAATTTTGAACAACTTTCAAAATTTAAATTTTAAATTTTAAATTTCAAATTTAAACTTTTAGATTACAACTTATCTACGCACGCAAATATATATATCATATTTAAGAACTCACTCCGATACCATTTTTGGGAAAAATTCAGTGCAGGGGTAAAATGGTAATTTTAAAACTTTTTCCAAATCATTATTTTACAGTGAAAATTATTAATTAATCTAATTAATTAATAAAAATTTATCCTATATTAGGATCTAAATATGATATATAGCATGCATGTATTTAAATTTGAAATTCGAATTTGAACAGTAAATACTTTACTGTAATATGTTCAGAACACAATACCATTGTGCGAGTAGTAGATCGCCGCAATCTGATCACCATCGGGAGAGTCTGATCATCATGATGAAGCCACACAGTGTGTTTGGCCTCTGCGGATCATCCACACGAAGCTTCCAATCTGATCGACTCCTCACGAGTGCTAGCTCATTGTAGAGCCCTTTCGACGGCCGATGCTGATCGAACTCCTTCGATCGATGTCTGTCGATTCTTCGGATGCTACAGATCATCAGCAGACATGTTGAGAGGATGTTGAAGATCTTCCTAAAATTTGGTGGGCTCACGACACTCGTAGCTCACCTTCTCACTTTTCGAACTCCAGGCTGAAATCCTGAAGAACTCACTGAAACCCTACGCACACTTTTTCTTTCTTTTCTTTCTTTTTCTCTCGGAAGGATATAGACCTTCATGTTGGGAATAGTGTCCCAAAGCCAATCATCAGCCTGTTGACGGTTGTACTCATTTTTTATATGTACATGAATTATGAATTAATAAAAATTATTTTGGTATTTTTTATCACAAAATATTTCATCTTCTAATGAACTCCTATGTTGTGGTGAAGTCCTTAGGACTATTTAGACTCGACAAAGGAGGATTTATTGTTTAGTCTTAAATCTGTTCGCGATCAAATGATACGTTGTTACCAAGGACGACAATGTTTATCAAGCATAGGTTGTTGTGTGTCATATAGGTTGGTTGTCCTCTTAACCAATAAGTGTGGAAACACTGGTATGGCATACAGGTGAGATATAAGGGTACATCTGCACTGAACGTGACCGACTCTGGAGCTATTTTTGCTGTCAAGATTTACTCCGATGGAATATGGGTATAAATATCCCTCCGACTTGAGACCGCCATGGTGACATGCAAGCAACTCACTGTACTTAGGCACTGGACTACCTGAATTTTTAATTCAGTGATGGAAGGCTGCTGGGTGTAGTCAAGTACTTGACTTGTCGGTGCATGTGTCAAGATAAGATTGACCACTCTAGTTTAGAACTGTGTACAGTCGTGTTTCAATTTAGCAAAACCTTGGCCAGGGTAGTCCTTGTGAGGAGTCATAGGACTGTTTGAGTTGAGCACGATTCGGATAATCTGATCAGGGTTGACAGTTTAACCCTGAGTCATCCTAAACACAGGGGTCAAAAGGATGAATTATACAGTAACCATATTCATGTAGGTTCTGAGTGTTGCGATTGCGACTCTTCGACCTATCCGAAGTCGGGTACCATTGCTAGATGGTCACTTTGATTAGTACAGGAATTGGTTCCTGTGCTACCGGCTTAGGTTCAAACCTGTGGGGTCACACACATTAGAGGTTCCTATCTGATCTGATGGCTGATGTAGAATTCTACATGTTTGAGACTCAGTGATCGAGAATCAAGATTCTCTGATCACGAGTTCCACACATTATGGGTACTGGGGTCAAGAGTCCCACTGGTTGGGACTTTTCGATCAGGTTACATATCGATGAATTCTGATGCCTGATTGCCCATTGGATTTGAACTCATATTTATGAGAGTTTAATTAATGATTTGATCACTAAATAACTAAATTTGATTAAATAATTATTTTTAGATCAAGTCCAATTGAATTGGATTCAGTTGGGTTTGACCCGATTAGGTTAAGAGTTGACCTAATCGTCGAGATGGTTTGGTCCCTGATCTGATCAGGGGTTGGGCTTAGTCAATTTTGATTTGATTAGATTTTATTGAGCCTAATTAAGCCTAATTTAGTTAGGTTTAAATTAGTCTAATTGGACCTAACTTATTTGGTTCAATTAGGTTGGTTTAAATAATTAAACCACCTTGACCCAATCTCCATGCGCCACCTCACTTCCATTGCACCCATTTGAATTCATGAGAAGGAACTTCTCATGAATTTTTTCTCACACCAAGCCCTCTCCACACCCCACTTTAATGTGCCATATGAATGGATAAGGATGATTGGTTGGCCATTCAAATTCAAAATAAAGTTTGAATTTGAATGGGCAATCAATCTTTGCACCTTATCCCTTTTTTTACGCCCCATTTATTACATGAGAAAAGGTTACTCATGAAATCACTCCATGCACAATTTAAGCCATGCCTTACGCCTTTATGGATAAGGGATGAGTTGGTATCCATTTGAATTCAAAATTTGATTTGAATTCAAATGTGTAATTACTCATCTTTATCTTTTCTTTTGGATAAGATGTTTGACGTTGTTATAAAAGGAGGAGAAGAGTGGGGCGTGTAAGAAGAAGATTTTTGGAGAAAAATTTTAGGGCGTGAGAAGTCTTGTGCGTGAGAAGGAAGTCCATATCCTTCCAAGAGAAAAAGAAAGAAAAGAAAGAAAAATGGGTGCAAGGTTTCCAGTGAGTTTCCTAGAGTTTTAGCCTGGGGTTCGAGAAGTGAGAAATGAGCTACGAGTGTCGTGAGCTCACAAAATTTTAGGAAGATCTTCAACATCCTCTCAAGCACATCTGTTGATGATTCGAACATCCAAAAATCGACAGACATCGATCAAAGGAGTTCGATCAGCATCGACCGTCAAAAGGGCTCTACAACGAGCTAGCACTCGTGAGGAGTCGATCAAATCGGGAGCTTCATGTGGACGATCCGTAGAGGCCAGACATGCTGTGTGGCTACATCACGATGATCAGACTCTCCCGATGGTGATCAGATTGCGGCGATCTACAACCCGCAGAAAGGTATTGTGTTCTGAACACATTATAGTAAAGTGTTTACTGTTCGAATTTGAATTTTAAATTTAAATGCATGCATGCTATATATCATATTTAGATCCTAGTGTAGAATAAATTTAAATTAATTAATTAGATTAATTAATATTCTTTCACTGTAAAATATAATTTTGAAAAAATTTAAAATTATCATTTTACCCCTGCACTGAATTTCCCCACAAATGGTATCAGAGCCAGGTTTTTTGATATGATATATATATTTGCATGCGTAGATTAAGTTATAATCTTAAAGTTTAAATTTGAAATTTAAAATTTAAAATTTGAAATTTAAATTTTGAAAGTTGTTCAAAATTCAAAATTCAAAAATTTAAAATTCAAAATTTAAAATTTGAATTTTAAAATTTGAAATTTAAAATTCAAAAATTTGAAATTCAAAATTTGAAATTTGAAATTTAAAATTTTAAATTTGGTTGAAATTTCAAATTTTAAAATTCAAAATTTAAAATTCAAAATTTGAAATTCAAAATTTGAAATTAAAAATTTAAATTTGAAATTTATTTGAAATTTGAAATTCAAAATTTAAAATTTAAAATTTGAATTTGAAATTTAAATTTTAAAATTGGTATATTTAGATATACTTGATCCAAGTAGCAAGTAATCGAATTGGGTTGGTTGCCATGGCCGTCCGTCATAGGAGAAAAGCAGGGTTTAAAGGCCCTCTCCTCCATTCGATGGGGTCTCCTATGGCGGTAGGGGTGCCACTACAATTATATCCCATGCAGATGAAGTAACGAAAGAATTAATTGTAAAGGTTCATTGTAAAATTTATCATGAATGTGTTAGAATAGATCGAAAGGAATATTCATGATTTATTTTGATTGAGTTATTTTCTGTTATGTAATTGACAATAGGATTGCTATTTATGAAATATGCTGATCTATTTGTGAAATGAGTCAACATATTTGGTAAACAGAAAATAAAATCTTTCAAATTTAAAAATTATTTTGAAATATCAAACCCTGACCCATCAGCCCAAATACTTAATTAAAAAATTAAGTGTTGTCTAGTAGGTTTAGAATTGTGAATTAAGACCTAAGACAATTGCATAAACTTGTGGGTCAATGGGTTAGATGGATTAGGTCTATAATTGGGTTAGACCTAAGGTTAGCTTAAAGAAATGGACTAAATTAGAGTAATTGGTCAAATCTAATCAAAAGTTGAATTAGATTAGGTCAAGGATACTCTAGACTCAACTCCAATAGTTGTAGTTGAATGGGTCCATGTCTTTAACTAGACCAAGATGGACTTAATTCATGGCTACATGGTGGAACCCTATTTACTAAGTTGATCAAATTAAAACTAATAAACCAGTTGGTGTCTAAGTAAGTTTGGCAGTTTGACCAGTGGTTTTTAAGCGAGAGCTACTTGCAGTGATTTGATCTCTGACGAGTTAATGGCTTATCCCCACCACTGATCTCACTTATCTGGCCAATCTGGTGAATTAGGTTTTGATTAGATCACTTGGTGATTAGGGCTCACCCATGTCATTAGGTAAATCAGTTTGACTGATTTAGGTGCTCCTAATGCCAGCTTTAATTAAATCTTTTTTAATCTGACTTGGTGAAGTCAGTGGGAGGATTGAAATTGGCTGGATATTTTTTCTCATCTATCCTTTAATAAAATCCTCAAAAATTATTAGATCCTAAAAATGATTAAGTTATATTGATAACTAAGTCATAGCCTCCCATTAAGTGAGTGATAATGAGTCCATTAGTTTAATAATCATTGGAGGCCCAAAGGCCTGGTGCTTATTGACTAATGGAATTATCATTCATAATATGATAATTTGGTTTGAGTCTTTCTGATGGTGGTCAGTTTGGCCGGCCAAAGTCGGGCCTGATCATTTATTAGTCCGATTCACCAAATCAAATCATGTTAATGGTTGGACCTAACCAGATCTTTTCAGTGGAGGCCAAAGCCTACTGATTAGGTTTTGGGGCAAAATCAATTACTAGAAGTTGTTTAGAGAAACAACTGGTTATGAACCTACCCATAGATGCACATGGGTTGACCAACCAAGTTGTGCTCGTGTGTAGTTTGTGTGGATTCTAGTACCCACTAAGGAATTAAAGTAATTCCTCGAATTGGAGGTTAAGGCTATCAATTCGTAAAAATACTGGGAGAAACTTTAGACTAAAGTCCAAGTCTTTAGTATTACTAATTTATGTACTAATAGAGGTCTGGTTTTCCTTTATGCAGCTATGGCCACTACCTTGTCCTCTGGTCATTATTAGATAATGACAAGCTCATGGGACCTAATTTCGATAGCTGGTATCAAAAATTAAAAATCATCCTTGAGCATGAGTGGATCCTTTATGTAGTAAGGATCTGGCACCTGAGGAGCCAGCCCCGAACGTTAGAGGGATGGTCCGAGACACTTATCAGAAGTTGCTCAACGATCGCACCACCATTCGGTGCATTATGCTGGCGGCAATGAATGATGAGTTCAACCGCAGGTTCGAGAACGTCCAGCCATAGGAGATATTTCAAATGTTGAATGACTCCTTTGGTACGCCTGACGATGTTGAAAGGCACAAAACTAGTTGTGCCATTTTCAATGCTCGGATGAGGGATGGAGCCTCAGTCACTGATCATGTACTGTACATGATCGAAATGATTGAGCGCCTAAGTAAACTGGGCTTTCCCCTGCACGAGCAGCTCGGTAAGGATGCGATCCTTAATTCATTGCCCAAGTCCTTCCTCCCCTTCCTTACTCATTTTCGGATGACAAAGCCTGCAGTGAACTACCACGGCTTGTTGGGGTTGCTGCAGAACTTTGAGAAGGATCACCAGCTCCATAAGGAGTCGGTGAATGTTGTGGGAGGGTCTTCTTCTGGTCGTCGATCCTTTAAGAAAGGAAAGAAGAAGAACAAGAAGAAGAAGAATAAGAAGGTGCAGCTGCATGCTGGGACGTCTGCATAGGGTCAGACCAAGAAGCGCAAGCCTGACCAGAGCCAGGCGGAGTGCTTCTTTTGCCCGAAGCAGGGGCACTGGAAGAGGAACTATCCTCTATACATTGCCTCCTTGGACCCGAATAGGCCGAAGAAGAAGCAAGGTACTTATATGATAACACCTTGCAACTTTTCATTTGTGATACTACTGCCTGGGTATTGGATACCGGAAGCCCTTATCATATTTGCAATTCGATGCAGGGTCTGCAGGTCAGTAGGAGATTTGATGAAGGCGAGAGGTTCCTGAACGTTGGAAATGAAAGCAAAGTTTCAGTTCTAGCATTAGGAATCATGAACCTTATAATCAATTCTCAAAATATAATTCTGAGTGAATGTCACTATTGTCCAAGCTTTTTATTAAATATTATTTCTGTAGGCCTTTTGGCCATGAACGGTTATCAATTTTTAATAAAAAGAAACATTTGCAATATCATTTTGAATGGTGTTACAATGTTTGTTGGACAACTTAATAATGAAATTTACTTTCTATCACAACCTGTTAATATGGTTCAAACCTCTGATAAACATCCTAGAATAGATAATGTGTCAGAAGTCTACCTTTGGCACTGTAGGCTAGGTCATATCAATAAGAACAGGATAAATAGGTTGGCTCAAGAAGGAATTCTTGAAGTAGGTGATTGTGAATCACTTCCAACCTATGAGTCTTGTCTTCTTGGTAAAATGACCAAGTCACCTTTTACTGGAAAAGGTGAGCGAGCCAGTGAACTCTTGGCTCTGGTACATTTTGATGTATGTGGACCCATGAGCTCAAGTGCAAGAGGTGGATATTTCTACTTCATAACCTTCACAGACGACTTATCGAGGTATGGGTATGTCTATTTAATAAAGCATAAGTTTGAGTCATTTGAAATGTTCAAACTATTTCAAAATGAGGTAGAAAAATAAACTGGAAAGTGTATTTAAACTCTTCATCTGATCGAGGAGGTGAATACCTTTCCAATGATTTTCTGACATATCTTGGGAAGAATGGGATTCTCTCTCATGGACACCTCCTGAAATACCACAGCATAATGGTGTGTCTGAAAGGAGGAATCGGACCTTGTTGGACATGGTTCGATCCATGATGGGTTTGCTGGTCTGCCGATCTCTCTCTGGGGATATACGCTCAAATCGGCTTGTTACCTTCTAAATAGAGTTCTGAGTAAGTCTGTAACCAAAATGCCATATGAGATATGGATAGGACATAAGCCAGTACTCTCGCACCTTAGGGTTTGGAGGTGTCCGGCTTATGTTAAACGTTTAATTACGGACAAGCTTGGACCTAGGTCTGACAAGTGTAATTTTATAGGGTACCCAAAAGAGATCAAAGGGTATTACTTCTACCTAGCTGATGAGCAAAAAGTGTTTGTCAGCCTTAAGCCAATCTTTTTGGAAAAGGAGTTCCTTGGTGAAGGGACTGTTGCCTCTAAGGTCGAACTTGACGAAGTTCGACAGGTGGAAAATCTGATGCAAGTTGCTGAACCTGAACCGGATTTGATTAGATCAGATCCAGAGCCCATTGTTCAAGCACCCTTAAGACGATCTGGTAGAGTACCATGTCAATCGGACAGATACTATGGTTTCTTGGTCCGAAATGATGATCCTATCGAACTTGATGAAAATGATGAGGATTCGATCACCTACATGGATGCAATGCAGAGATCCGACTCTGAGAAATGGCTAGAGGCCATAAAATCCAAAATGGAGTCCATGAAGGTCAACGATGTGTGGACATTGGTTAACCCACCTGAAGGAGTAAAACCCATAGGGTGTAAATGGGTCTTCAAGAGGAAGAGAGGCACAGACGGAAAGGTGAAACCTATAAAGCCCGTCTGGTTGCCAAGGGATATCGTCAACGTTATGGTATAGACTATGACGAGACATTTTCTCTTGTGGCAATACTCAAAACCATTCGGATTATGCTTGCGATAGCTGCCCATCTGGACTATGAAATCTGGCAGATGGATGTGAAGACAGCTTTTCTAAATGGAGAGCTGGACGAAGAGGTGTATATGATACAACCTGAAGGATTCACATCCACAGATGAGTCTAAGGTGTGCAGGCTATAGTGGTCCATTTATGGACTTAAGCAGGCATCACGGAGTTGGAATATACATTTTGATAAGACAATCAAGACATATGGCTTCGTTAAGAACGGAGAAGAGCCTGCATTTATAAGTGGGCTAATGGTCCAGTAGTAGTATTTCTTATATTGTATGTGGATGACATTCTCTTAATCAGGAATGATGTCCCTGCATTACAAGGAATAAAGATTTGGCTGCCGTCACAGTTCTCCATGAAGGATCTGGGAGAAGCCTCCTACATCCTAGGGATGAGGATCTATAGGGATAGATCTAAAAGGTTGCTTAGTTTATCTCAGTCCACGTACATTGATACTATGCTGAAGAGGTTCAGCATGGAGAATTTCAAAAAAGGCTATCTACCGATAGGCCATAGAATTTCTCTCTCGAAGAGGGATTGTCCGACAATACCTCAAGAGAGAGAGCGTATGGGTAGGATTCCATATGCTTCGACAGTGGATCTATCATGTATGCCATGACATGTACATGACCAGATGTGGCATACTCACTAGGGGTAGTGAGTAGATACCAATCTGATCCAGGGGAGAATCACTAGAAGTTTGTTAAAATCATTCTAAAGTATTTAAGAAATACTAAGGACCAGTGGCTTGTTTATGGTGAATCGGACTTGAGACTTATAGGGTTTACAGACTCTAGTTTCCAGTCTGATCACGATGACAACAAAAGTGTGTCGGAATTTATTTTTACCCTTAATGGTGGGGCTATCTGCTGGAAAAGTTCAAGCAGCACACAGTGGCTGATTCAGTTTGTGAGGTGGAGTATGTCGCTACATTAGATGCTGCCAAAGAAGCGGTGTGACTGAGAAAATTCATCACCGAGCTCAGAGTAGCACCCTCCCTTGTTGGTCCAGTTCTGCTCTACTGTGACAGCTCTAGAGCCATTGCTCAGGTGAAGGAACCAAAGGCACACCAGCGGACGAAGCATATTCTGCGCCACTACCATCTCATCCGAGAAATTGTGGATCGAGGTGACGTCGATCTTCAGAAGATCGACGGAAAGGAGAACCTGACCGACCCATTCACTAAAGCCATTACGTGAAGAAGTTCGACAACTACAAGTCGAAGATGGGTATTAGATGCTGCTCCGATTGGCTTTAGGCCAAGTGGGAGATTGTTGGGAATAGTGTCCCAAAGCCAATCGTCAGCCTGTTGACGGTTGTGCTCATTTTTGTATATGTACATGAATTATGAATTAATAAAAATTATTTTGATATTTTTCATCACAAAATTTTCATCTTCTAATGAACTCCTATATTGTGGTGAAGTCCTTAGGACTATTTAGACTTGACAAAAGAGGATTTGTCATTTAGTCCTTAAATCTGTTCGCGACCAAATGATACGTTGTTACCAAAGACGACAACATTTATCAAGCATAGGTCATTGTGTGCCATATAGGTTGGTTGTCCTCTTAACCAATGAGTGTGGAGACACTAGTATGGCATACAGTGAGATGTAAGGGTACATCTGCACTGAACTAACCGACTCTGGAGCTATTTCTGCTGTCAAGATTTGCTCCGATGGAATATGGGTATAAATATCCCTCCGACCTGAGACCGCCACGGTGACTTGCAAGAAACTCACTGCACTTAGGTACTGGACTATCTGAATTTTTAATTCAGTGATGGAAGGCTGCTAGATGTAGTCAAGTACATGACTTGTCGGTGCGTGTGTCAAGATGGGATTGACCACTCCAGTTTAGGAGCTGTGTACAGTCGTGTTTCAATTTAGCAAAACCTTGGCCAGGGTAGTCCTTGTGAGGAGTCACAGGACTGTTTGAGTTGAGCACGATTCGGATGATCTGATCAGGGTTGACAGTTTAACCCTGAGTCATCCTAAACACAGGGGTCAAAAGGATGAATTATACAGTAACCATATTCATGTAGGTTCTGAGTGTTGCAATTGCGACTCTTCGACCTATCCGAACGTCAGGTACCATTGCTAGATGGTCACTTTGATTAGTACAGGAATTGTTCCTGTGCTACCGACTTAGGTTCGAACCTACGGGGTCACACACATTAGAGGTTCCTATCTGATCTGATGGCTGATGTAGAATCCTACATGTTTGGGACTCAGTGATCGAGAATCAGGATTCTCTGATCATGAGTTCCACACATTATGGGTACCGGGGTCAAGAGTCCCACTGGTTGGGACTTTTCGATCAAAGTTACATATCGATGAATTCTGATGCCTGATTGCCCATCGGATTTGGACTCAATATTTATGAGAGATTTAATTAGTGATTTGATCACTAATTAACTCAATTTGATTGAGTAATTATTTTTGGATCAAGTCCAATTGAATTGGATTCAGTTGGGTTTGATCCGATTAGGTTAAGAGTTGACCTAATCGTCGAGATGGTTTGGTCCCTGATCTGATCAGGGGTTGGACTTAGTCAATTTTTGATTTGATTAGGATTTTATTGAGCCTAATTAAGCCTAATTTAGTTGGGTTTAAATTAATCTAATTGGACCTAACTTATTTGGTTCAATTAGGTTGGTTTAAATAATTAAACCATCTTGACCCAATCTCCATGCGCCACCTCACTTCATTGCACCCATTTGAATTCATGAGAAAGAACTTCTCATGAATTTTTTCCTCATACCAAGCCCTCTCCACCCCCACTTTAATGTGCCATATGAATGGATAAGGATGATTGGTTGGCCATTCAAATTCAAAATAAAGTTTGAATTTGAATGGGCAATCAATCTTTGCACCTTATCCCTTTTTTTACGCTCCATTTATTACATGAGAAAAGATTTCTCATGAAATCACTCCATGCACAATTTAAGCCATGCCTCACGCCTTTAGTGGATAAGGGATGAGTTGGTGTCCATTTGAATTCAAAATTTGATTTGAATTCAAATGTACAATTACTCATCTTTATCTTTTCTTTTGGATAAGACGTTTGACGTTGTTATAAAAGGAGGAGAAGAGTGGGGCATGTAAGAAGAAGATTTTTGGAGAAAAATTTTGGGGTGTGGGAAGTCTTGTGCATAAGAAGGAAGTCCATATCCTTCCAAGAGAAAAAGAAAGAAAAGAAAGAAAAGTGGGTGCAAGGTTTCCAGTGAGTTCCTAGAGTTTTAGCCTGGGGTTCGGGAAGTGAGAAAGTGAGCTACGAGTGTCGTGAACCCACAAAATTTTAGAGAGATCTTCAACATCCTCTCAAGCACTTTGTTGATGATCCAGAGCATCCAAAGAATCGACAGACATCGATCGAAGGAGTTCGATCAGCATTGGCTGTCAAAAGGGCTCTACAACGAGCTAGCACTCTTAAGGAGTCGATCAGATCGGGAGCTTCGTGTGGATGATCCGTAGAGGCCAGACACTGTGTGGTTGCATCACGATGATCAGACTCTTCGACGGTGATCAGATTGTGGCGATCTACTACCCGCACAAAGGTATTGTGTTCTGAACACATTACAGTAAAGTGTTTACTATTCGAATTTGAATTTCAAATTTAAATGCATGCATGCTATATATCATATTTAGATCCTAGTGTAGGATAAATTCATATTAATTAATTAGATTAATTATTATTTTTTCACTGTAAAATCATAATTTTGAAAAAGTTTTAAAATTACCATTTTACCCCTGTACTGAATTTCCCCATACTTCACCTTGCACACAAGGATTCCTCACACTCAGATTTTTTCTCCAAAATTTTTCTTGCACCCGCCCCACTCTTCTCCTCCTTTTAAAACAATGTCAAACATCTTATCCACGTGAGAGGATAAGGATGAGTAATTGCACATTTGAATTCAAATCAAATTTTGAATTCAAATGGAAACCAATTTATCCCTATCCACTAAGGACATGAGTAGAGGAGGGCGTGGCTTAATTTGTGCATGAGTGATTTCATGAGAAACATTTTCTCGTATAATAAATGGGGGCTAAAAGAGGATAAGGTCAAGGCGCTAAGATTGGTTGCTCATTCAAATTCAAACTTTATTTTGAATTTGAATGGCCAACCGATCATCCTTATCCACTCATTTGGTGCATTAAAGTAGGGCGTGAGGAGGGCTTTGCGTGAGAAAAAATTCATGAGAACTTCCTTCTATGAATTCAAATGGGCGCAGTGGAAGTGAGGTGGCGTAGGGAGAATGGGTCAAGGTGGTTTCATTATTTAAACCAACCTAATTGAACCAAATAAGTTAGGCCCAATTAGACTAATTTAAATCTAATTTAATTAGGCTTAATTAGGCTCAATAAAATCCTAATCAAATCAGGAATTGATTAAGCCCAACCCCTGATCAAATCAGGGACCAAACCATCTCGACGATTAGGTCAACTCTTAACCTAATCGGGTCAAACCAACTGAATTCAATTCAATTGAACTTGATCCAAAAATAATTACAAAATCAAATTGAGTTAATTAGCGATCAAATCACTAATTAAACCTCTCATAAATTTGAGTCCAAATCAATGGGTAATCGGCATCAGAATTCATCGATATGTAAGTTAATTAGCGATCAAATCACTAATTAAACCTCTCATAAATTTGAGTCCAAATCCAATGGGTAATCGGGCATCAGAATTCATCGATATGTAACCCTGATCGAAGAGTCCCAAACCAGTGGGACTCTTGACCCCAGTACCCAAAATGTGTGGGACTCATGATCAGAGAATCCTGATTCTCGATCATAGAGTTTCAGACACATAGGACTCATAGTCTACGAGTATTAAGACTCTTCATCAGCCATCAGATCAGATAGAACCTCTAATATGTGTGACCCGCAGGTTCGAACCTAAGCCGGTAGCACAGGAACCAATTTCTGTACTAATCGAAGTGACCATCTAGCAATGGTATCCGACGATCGGATAGGTCGAATAGTCGCAATCGCAACACTCAGAACCTACGTAAATATGGTTACTATATAATTCATCCTTTTGACCTCTGTGTTTAGGATGATTCAGGGTAAACTGTCATCCCTGATTAGATTATCCGAATCGTGCTCAACTCAAATAGTCCTGTGACTCTTCACAAAGACTACTCTGGCTAAGGTTTTGCTAAATTGAAACATGATGTACATAGCTCCTGAACTGGAGTGGTCAATCCCATCTTGACACACGCACCGACAAGTCAAGTACTTGATTACACCCAGCAGCCTTCTGTCACTAATTAAAAATTTAGGTAGTCCAGTGCCTAAGTGCAGTGAGTTGCTTGCAAGTCACCATGGTGGTCTCAGGTCGGAGGGACATTTATACCCATATTCTATCGAAGCAAATCTTGACAGCAGAAATAGCTCCGGAGTCGGTCACATTCAGTGCAATGTACCCTTACATCTCACCTGTATGCCATACCAGTGTCTCCACACTCATTGGTTAAGAGGACAACCAACTTATATGGCACACCAATGACCTATGCTTGATAAACGTTGTCGTCCTTGGTAACAACGTATCATTTGGTCACGAACAGATTTAAGGGCTAAACAATAAATCCTCCTTTGTCGAGTCTAAATAGTCCTAAGGACTTCACCATAACATAGGAGTTCATTAGAAGATAAAATATTTTGTGATGAAAAATATCAAAATAATTTTTATTAATTCATAATTTATATACATATATAAAAATGAGCACATCCGTCAACAGTCTGATGATTGACTTTGGGATACTATTTCCAACATCATATGCTCCATGGATCATAGATCAGAAACTATTCATCTCTGGGATCGGACCTGAATCTCATGTGTAGTGCTAGTTAGACATAGTCAACTCTTCAATCCTGTTTGACTCATAACTTAATTCTCAATCAAGTTAGCTTATATGTTTAATCAAGTCAAGTACTTTCAAATTGAATATATAAATATAAGTCAATTTCTTCCTACTTTGTCTGACTTGTGTACGTGACTCTATAGGTTCAAACACTAAGCCGGTAGCATAGGAACTAATTTCTGTACTAATCGAGATATCATTTAGCAATAGTTTCTGAAATCTAGATAGATCAAATTATCACAAAAAAATATTTTAAAATCCATATACATTATTACTGTATAATTCATCCTTTTGATCCTGAATGCTCTAGGATGATCTCAAGTTCACAATCAACCAAGATTGCTTCATCCACATTGTATTTTAACCTTTCAAATCTATCTCATGGATTATCCTGGCTAAAATTTACTAAATTAAAATACAGCAATACATCAACTCCAATAATTCAGAGAGGTCAATCCCATCTTGATCCATACATAGACTTCGCAAGTACTTGACTGTACCCAGTAGCCTTCCGTCACTGCATTAGAAATCCAGATAGTCCGACACCAAAGCATAGTGAGTTACTTGTGAGTCACTATGGTGATCTCAGGTTTGAAGGACACTTATACCTATGTATTTTGCGAGCAGCTCTTGCTGCAGAATGCTCAGCAGGTGAGTCACCTGTTCAGTGATGATGTACTCTTACGTCTCACCTGTATGCCATACCAGTGTCACCACACTCTTTGGTTAAGAGGACAACCAACCCATATGGCACACAACAACCTTCACTTGATAAACATCATTGTCCTGTAATGACGTATCATTTGGTCATGATCCTGTTTAAGAACTATATGATAACTCCTCTCTTTATCGTACACTAATAAAGTTCTAAGAACTTTATCACAGCACAAGAGTTTGAGGAAGATGTTACTTTGTGATGAAAAATATCAGAATAACTTTTACTCAATAATCAATAATTCATATAAAGGTGAAACTCAATCATCACATGACTGATTTTAGGATACAATTCTAATAACTCCCACTTGGAGTAAAGCCAATCGGGGCAGTATTTTATACTCTTCTTCCATTTGAAGTCATCAAACTCTTTGATCCTGAGAGCTTTAGTGAAGGGGTCGGTTAGGTTCTCCTTTCCATCGATCTTCTGAAACTCGACGTTACCTTAGTTCATGATCTGTCGCACCAGGTAAAGTGACACAAAATATGTTGCAGTATCCGATGCAACATTATATTCCACTTCGCATATAGTATCTGCCATAGTATGTTGCTTGAAACTCTTTCAATAAACAGCTCCTCCATTCAAAGTAAATGCGTAGTCTGAAATGCTTCTACTATATCACATTCTGACTGAAAATTAAAATCAGTATATCCCACAAATTTTAGGTCAGTGTCTCATAGATAAGCCATTGGTCCTTAGTATTTTTCAAATACTTAAGTATTGCTTTTGCAATCTTCCAATACTTTTCATTCGGATTTGACTAGTACTTACTCACTATCCCTAATGAATAGGCCACATTTGATCTTGTATATGTCATAGCATATATGATAGATCCCACTATCGAAGCATATAGTATTCTACTCATGCGCTCTCTCTCCTCAGGAGTTGTCGGACAATCCTTCTTGAAAAAAGTATACCCATAGCCTATCAGAAGATAGCCTCTCTTAGAATTATCCATGTTGAACCACTTCAACAAGGTATCGATGTACGTGGATTGGGACAATCCAAGTAACTTTCTAGTTCTATCTTTATAGATCTTCATCTCTAGGATGTAGGATGCTTCTTCCAAGTCTTCATGGAGAACTGTGATGATAACCACAGCTTCACACTCTGCAAAGTCAGGATATCATTTTCTAGTAATAGTATGTCATCCACATACAGTACAAGAAAGATGACTACAAAATCGGAAGCCCACTTGTAGATGCAAGGCTTTTCTTCATTTGTAACGAAGTCATATATTTTGATCATCTTATCAAAACACAGGTTCCGACTCCTAGACGCCTGCTTAAGTCTATAAATAGACCTTTTCAGCTTGCACACTTTTAACTCATCTATGGATGTGAACCCTTCAGGTTGTATCATATATGCCTCTTCTTCCAGCTCCCCGTTAAGGAAAACGATTTGACATCCATCTGCCAGATCTCATAATCTAAGTGTGCAGTTATAACAAGTATAATTTGGATAGACTTGAGCATTGTCATAGGAGAGAATGTCTCATCATAGTCAATACCATAATACTGATGGTAATTCTTGACAACTAGATGGGCTCTATAAATCTCTATCTTTCCATCCGCTCCTCTTTTTTTTTTTGAAAATCCATTTATACCTATGGATTTTATTCCTTCGAGCAGATCAACTAGTGTCCATATACCATTGATCTTCATAGACTCTATCTTGGACTTCATGGCTTCAAGTCATTTCTGTGAGTTAGACCTTTGCATAGCCTCCATATAGGTGATCGGATCCTCATCGTTCTCATCAAGTTCGATGGGGTCACCATCCTGGATCAAAAAATTATAGTATCTATCCGACTGACATGATACTCTATCAGATCTCTTTAATGGCACCTCTATTAGCTCCAAATTTGATTCACCAATCAAATCCAATTTTGTGTGTCGGTTCTTCCACCTCATGAACTTCATTAAGTTTAATTTTGTAGGCATTAGCCCTTTCACTAAAGAACTCCTTTTCTACAAATACTATCCGACTGCTAACAAACACCTTTTGTTCTGCAGTGAGGTAGAAGTAGTACCCTTTAGTTTTCTTTAGGTACTCTACAAATAAGCATTTATCAAATTTCAGTCCAAGCTTATCTGTCTTTAAACCTTGATATAAGCTGGACACTCCCAGACCCTAAGGTGTGAGAGCACCGACTTATGCCCAATCCATATCTCATATGGAGTTTTATCGACAGACTTACTCGACATTTTATTCAAAATATAGCAAGTAATTTCTAGAGCATATCTCCAGAAGAAGATTGGCAAACTCACAAAGCCCATCATGGATCGAACTATGTCTATAAGGTTGATTCCTCTTCTCCAACACCTTGTTATGTTGTGGTGTTCTAGGAGAGATCGATTGTGGGAGAATCTCATTCTCTTCTAGATATGTCAAGAACTCACTGGTGTGGTATTCATCACTTTGGTCTGATCGAAGGATCTTAATATTTTTTTCAGTCTATTTTTCTACTTCAATATAAAATTGTTTGAACATTTCAAATGATTCTGACTTATGCTTCATAAGATAGACATACCCATACCTCGATAGGTCGTCTGTAAATATAATGAAGTAGAAGTATCTTCCTCTGGTACTTATGTTCATAGGTCCACATACATCAGTATGTATTAGACCTAGGACATCATGGCTCTTTCACTTTTTTTCTTAAAAGATGACTTAGTCATCTTACCAAGTAGATAGGATTCGCAGGTAGGCAATGATTCACAATCATCTATCTCAAGGATACATTCTTTGATCAACCTGTCAATCCTATTCTTGTTCACATGACCAAGCTTACAAAGCCAAAGGTAAGATTCACTAAGATTATCTTATTTAGGATGTTTGTTAGCTGTGCACATTACACTAACAAGCCGTGATATTATGTATATATCATATTTCAATTGTCCATGTATAATTGCAGTATCATTCATAATGATATCACAAAAATCATCCTTTATTATAAACTTGTAACCAAGTTTAGCCAAAAGACCTATAAAGATGACATTCATCATAAAGGAGGGACAATAATGATAATCATTTAACATGATATTACTGGACTTGAAGATAAGCTGTAAAGTTTCCAAGGTCTCCATCTCCAACATTAAGAAACCGCTCATCTTCTCGAAACTTCCTACTTACCTGTAGTCCCTATAATGAATTGCATATATTAATAGAACTTCTGGTCTCCAATACCCAGATAGTAGTATCACAAATAGAGAAATTACAAGGAGTTATCATATAAGTATCTTGTGAAGCAACCGTTTGTATTTTTCTCCTATTTTTAGGTCTATTTGGATCAAAAGTGGCTATATAAATAGAAAAATTCTTTTTTCAATGATCCAGCTTCTTACAGAAGAAGCACTCTGCCTGGCTCTTATCAATTTTTGATAATTTGCTCTACTTAGAATTGGCGGCATGGGATTTCTATATCTTTTTCTTCTTTTCTCTCTTAAAGGATCGACGCCCTATAGATGAACCTTCCACTAAATTCATTGACTCCTTCTGGAGCTGGTGATCCTTCTCAAAAGTCTACAATAATCTTAGTAAATTATGGTAGTTTACCATAGGTTTCGTCATTTTATAATGACTGAGAAAGGATAAGTAGGATTTTAGTAGTGAATTGAGGATAGCATCCTTACCTAACTGCTCATGCAATGAAAAGTCAAGTTTGCTAAGGCATTCAATTTGCTCAATCATGTACAATACATGATTAATGATTGAAGCCTAGTCTCGCATACAGGCATTGAACACTTGGTAGGAGGTTTTGTGTCTCTCTGCATTCTCAAGGGTGCCGAAGGGCTCATTCAATATTTGAATGATCTCTTCTGGTTGCGCATCCTCAAACTTACGGCTAAGTTCGTCATTCATAGCTGCCCTCATCATGCAACGTACAGTCGTACAGTCATTGAGTCACTTCATATAAGTATCTTTCATGACATGAGGAGCATTGACTACAGGTTCTTTGGGTGCCTCATCCATAAGGATGTATAAAATCCTCTTGTGCTCTAAGACGATCTTCAACTTTCGATACCAGCTATCGAAGTTGGGTCCGATGAGCTTATCATTGTCCAATAGCATACGAAAAGATAGTGTGTTGGCCATAACTAATAAAAAAAATATTAGCTTATTAGTATATGAATTATTTTTAATCCCAAAGATATGGACTTTAGTCTAAATGTCCTTCCACTATTTTTAAGAATTGGTAGCCTCTACCTCCAACTTGAAGAATTACATTAATTTCTTAGTGGATACTAGAATCCATACGGACTACATTCGGGCCTGGGTGTGGCTCGGCCAACCCTAGTGCATACATGGGTAGGTTCATAACCAATTGTTTCTCCATACGACTTCTAACAATTAGGTTTTACCCCAGGCATCCCTTCAGTAGGCGTGTGGCGCCTCCATTGAAAATCCTGATTAGGTCCAACCATTAACATAACACACTAAGTTATCCAATAAATGGATATCCAGATCCGAGTGTGGCTCAGCTAATCTGAACATTGATTTGAAGGTACATCATAATGGTCATATGATAAATGACAATTTCAATACGTAATAGTCACTAGACGTGTGGCACCTTCAATGCCTATTAGGAATATTGGACTCATTATCACGCACCTTAATGGGAGGCTATGACTAAGTTATCTCATAACTTTATTATTTTATGGATCTAATAATTTTGAGAATTTGATTTCATTGATTTGAGAATAACAGAATAAGTCGACCGGCAAACTGCAAATCCTCCCACTGACCTCACCAAGTCATATAGAGGATTAAATACAAGCTTGTCTAAAGATACCTAAATTAGTCACATTGATTCATCTTAATGGCATGGGTCTACACGAATTGACTAGTGACCTAATCAAAACATAATCTACTATATTGACCAGATAAATAAGATCAGTGGGAGGGATGTGCCCTTATCTCACCATAGACATATTTAGGTGAATATCTCCCAATTAAAAATTACTGGATTGAATCTGCCAAACTTATCTTAGACACCAACTGGTTAATTAGTTTTGATTTGGTCCATCAGAAGATTCGGGCTCAACCACAGAGCCATGATAATGATCCATTTATTAGGGTCAAACACATGGACTTGATCCAACTTCAACTATTGAGATTGATCTAGAAAAATTCTGATCTAATCTAATTCAATACTTGATTAGATTTAATCATTTTCTCTACTTGATATATATGTATTTCTAATCCTAGGTCTAACCCATTAGAAAGACCTGATTCAAGCTAACCTTTTGTCCATTGATTTATGTGGTCTTAATGATCTTCTATTCTCAAATCTAGATTATTCAAAACTTAATTCATAATTAAATATGTGAAATGTGTGTTTCAGTCTATAGAACTATTCTACCAAGATTTTAGATGAAACATACCATATGTTTCAATTCATAAAAATAAATTTTCATAATATGTTTAACAATTAAATATACATAAGTATGATCTAAACTTCATACATACATCTCATACATCATAACAACTTTTAGATCAATACCAATTATATCTTATGTAACATGCAATTTAGATCTAAAATAATTTTATATTTTAATTTTATCCTATTGTAATGAATCATAAATCACTTTAGATCTAATCTAAATATATTTATGATTAAAATAATACATAAAAATCTATTTATTTTTCTTCTTCATGAAACAAGATCACAACAACACCTCTACACGTCATAAAAATATTCATCGAATAGGCAAAAGAGAGATTAATCTCTTGATCTCTTATGATCGAATAATTTAGTGATCTCATCAATCTGAGTACTAGACTACTAAGATCTAAAATCTAATTTCATATATAATTACATCAACATGCAATTATTGATAAAACTATTTTATGTCATGAACATGACCTTGATCTTATCAATCATGTTCTTCATCTAATCTAATTAGATTTAATATATTATATACATCATATCAGATCTAAAATACATCTTATATTGATTATAAAATATTAAATTCAAATTTAATATCATATAGAAAATTAATTAGATGCAAACATGAATACATAAGGAATAAATTTCTGATAAAATCTGTTTTCACGCAGTACTAAATTCTGATAGGATTCAGATGTAAATATCCATCAAAATAGATACAATTCAGATCTAAAATAAATCTCACTTTATAATGAAAATAATAACATTAAAATTTTATTAAAATAAATTTAAAATAAATTTTAATTTACATTATTATTCCATCAAAAATTTAGCAACAGCAGAATTCTGTTATAACAAACTTATAACAATCTTAATCAACAATTGATTAGGCTCATCTAATCCAAGCAAAATTAGATCATAAATTTTATATAAATATATTTAAATTAGATTTAATATCTCATAAAAATTTTTAATTATATCTTATGTAATTACTCTCAAAAAATTTAGTTATACATGCATGTATTTCAGACATGCTCTGATACCAATTGAAGGAAAGGGAAACTGTTTCTCTTCGGAAGGCTCAGGTTGCATCTAAATTTTTTTTTATTAATCTACATGAATAAGGATCAAATTTTTACTTGATTAATAGTAAAACTAGTGATTAAATCTCAAATAATCTAAATTAAACCTTCACGAAGGATTGGATGTGCAGACCCTCTACTTCGTTTGCACGCCAGACGCCGTAGGAAAGTGAGATGAACTTCGATCTTCGTAATCCAATTAAATGAGGGAGAAGATGTGCTCGTGTGATGCTTCACACCAGTAGGTCAGACACCCAAGGAGGGCCCACACCCAAGGGAGGGGCGGTACCAAGGGGAGATGCCAAGGAAGAGAAGAAGGACCTCTCTCTCTTCTCATGCCTCTCTCTCTTTCTCTTCTCTCAATCTGATTTTTTTTGCTATTTACTATGTATCCATAGGTAGAAATCCTCTCTATTTATAGATGAATTCCATGACCTAATAAGTATAGGAGTCCTAACTCAAATCTGATTTGAATCAGTCCAATACTCTTAAAAGAAGGATTCCTATATGAGATAAAATTGCCATCATATATGACAACCAAATTGCACCCAATCCCTCACTCACATTGGATGCCCCAAATCAGCACCATTCTAGGTGTTGATCGGCCTATATAAGAAAAAAATTCTAGTGTAAAAAGGATTTCTCATATCTCATCTAAAACAGATCAGATTTGAATCCAATTCGAAGCTGGTTCGAAATAATTTCTAAAGGCTGTCAATCTCAAACTCTTTAGGACTTTTGTACCAAGTCTAACTTAAATTTTGGATCCAATTAAGTCTAATTAATTTAGATCTAATCTAAAATTAATTAATATTTAAATTTAATCTTTCATATACTCCGTGGATCATAGATCAGAAACTATTCATCCTTAGGATCGAACCTAAATCTCATGTGTAGTGCTAGCTAGATATAGTTGACTCTTCAATTCTATTTAACCTATTACTTAATTCTCAATTAAGTTAGCTTATATGTTCAATCAGATCAAGTACTTTTAATTGAACATATAAATATAGGTCAATTTCTTCCTACTTTATTTGATTTGTGTGCATGACTCTATAGGTTAAAACACTAAGCTGGTAGCATAGGAACCAATTTCTGTACTAATCGAGATACTATCTAGCAATGGTTTCTGACATTCAGATAGGTCGAATTATCATAAAAGAATATTTCAGAATGCATACACATGATTATCGCATAATTCATTCTTTTGATCCTGAATGTTCTAGGATGGTCTCAAGTTAACTGTCAACCGAGATTGCTTCATCCACATTGTATTTCAATATTTTAAATCCATCTCATGGATTACCCTGGCTAAGGCTTTACTAAATTGAAATATAGTGATACATCAATTTCAATAATTCAAAGGGGTCAATTCCATCTTGATCCACACACAGACTTTGCAAGTACTTGACTGTATCTGTTGGGTATAAAATAACCCTAGCCGAAGTTCGTAAGAGGCCAACTCTCTCAAGACTCTTCCGGCTTTCAACCTTGTGCGACGTCTTTCTGAACTTTCTCGATTGTTCGAGCTTCCACAGTACCATCCGGACTCCTCCAGCAGTCGATCTTCCACGGTGTCCTTCGAACTCTTCCAATGGACGAACTCCTATCATATCCTCTGAACTTCTCCAATAATGAGCTCCTTCAGTCGTCTATCGGACTACTTCAAATGCTCTTTGGGCTTCCCTATCAGCCGACTTTCTACAGTGATCGACTACTCTCCGAATCTTTTTCAGACTTCCTCCTGTCATGATCAACTTTACTCCGAGGTTCTTCCAGACTTCGTTAATGTTTGGGCTTCTCCAGCAATAGGACTTCTACAGTAACCAGACTCCATCCAAGTTTCTACAGTGGTCAACTGCCTTCTGAATTTCATCCGAGCTTCTACAGTAAGTGAATTCCGTCCGAACTTCTATTACAAGCGAACTTCAGTCGAGCTTCTGCAATAAGCGGTCTCCACCCAGGCTTCCACGGCAATCGATCTCCATCCAAGCTTCTACAGTAAGTGGCCTCCTTCTGGACTTCTGTAAGAACCGGACTCCGTCTGAACTTCTATAGCGGATGGATTCCAGACGAACTTCTACAATGGACATGCTCCAGTAGTCAAATTTCTACAGTGACCGACTGTCTCTGGTGTCTTCCATACCTCTCCAGCCATCAACTTTCAACAGCACCAATCGGACTTCAACAATGCTGACCAGACCCCTCCAACGAACAAATTCCCTCCGAACTCCTCCAATGGATGAACTTCCATAATGCCTTCCAAATTTTGCTGTCGGTCGACCTTCTGTCGGATCCCTCATGCAACCGGACCTCTCCAATGGATAATCTTCAGACAAGCTTCTACATCAGACAAATTTCAGATGGACTTCTCTAGCAATCGGACTCCAACCGAATTTCTCCAACAGAAAGTTTTCGTCTGGGCTTCTACAGCAGATGACTTTCGTTTGTGGTATCAATGTCTAAGGCACCCAACAACAGTTAACCCATCAGCAACCTCAAAAACATCTGAGTTTCTCTTAGATTGCTGAGACAGAAAGCTATTTCGCTCCACCAGACGTCCCAACCGAGCTTCAACCATCCGGTCCGAACTCCCTGGCAAGTTACGATAATGGACACCACTCCACTCTCTGTAACAAACTCCACGTGGCCCCATCACTCTCCGACAAGTCGCGACAATGGACACCACTCCACTCTCTGTAACAAACTCTATGTGGCCCCACCACTCTCCGACAAGTCGCGACAACGGACACCAATACTCTCCGTAACAAACTCCACGTGGCCCCGAACGGCCCACTACCAGGTAGTTGCGGACGTCATTTCTGTTGAAGCAGAATACTGACTTGAGCGTCGGAGGATCTTGTCGGAGCACCCCCAACTTCGATTTAGACTTTCCTTACAGGTCCCGATGGTGGCCGTGATCTCCTCAACTCCAGCTTCTCCAGCATCGTCGGAATTCTACACCAACAGAATTGGCGCTAGAGGGAGGGCTGTGTCTTTGCAAGACCCTTGTTCTTAAAGGAGCATTCAACGGGACTATCTTCGGTCATCTTCTTCGACATCTTCTTCTTCTTCTCCGGCCAGATACCAACCTGATGCTTCCCCAAAAGGCATCCACCAGGCGATCTACAGCCTCCATGGTCCGATCTCGGCAAGATCCGCCAGCTCCGGCCTCGTCTCAAGTTTCTCATAATCCTCCTCCTCCGGCAACGGTAGTCGGCATGGAGAAGTTCGACTTGCTAGTTCAGCAGGTCAGGGGCCTCACCGAAGCAGTACAGGCAATGTAGCAGCAGCAGCAGTAGCCACAGGCATCTGTGCTACTGGAAAGAGCATCGTCGAATTTCCAAAATCTGACGATCGGGCGGTCCACTTGGGCCAGTCATCCTGTATCCCCTGGAAAGAGGAAGCAGAAGGTAGAGAGCCTTCTGTCTGATCATGATTCCACCCCTGGAGGGTCCCTACCACTGTTCTGCCAGAAGACCCATGAGATTCATGATCGAGAGGATCTCCTGGATCAAAGGTTTCAAGAGATGAACCGATGGATTGAGGAGCTCCTCCATGCTCCCCCTGCTTATGGTGAGGATATCTATACTGACCCTCTTTTTTCTCAAAAGATTATGCAGGAACTGATCCCGTCAAACTTCAAGCTCCCCCAATTTGAGAGCTACGATGGGACCTCAGATCTGGTTAACCACCTGGAGGCCTTCCGAACAATGATGTTGCTCCATGGCGCGTTAGACGCCATCCTGTGCTGAGCTTTCCTATCTACCTTGAAGGGAGCAGCAAGAAATTAATACTCGGCACTGAAGTTGGGTACTATCTTTTCCTTTGATCAAATGAGCCACCAGTTTGCAGCTCATTTCATCAGCAGCCAACATCCCCAGAGAGGTTCAGAGTCCCTCATCAACATCAAGCAAAAGAAGAGAGAATCCATCCAAACTTATGTCAATCATTTTAACGCTATCGCATTGGAGGTCCGAAACTTGGATCAATCAGTTACAATGGCCGCCCCGATGAGCGTCTTCAAAAGAATGACCTTCTATTTTCCCTAGAAAAGAAGTATCCCAGGGACTTCACTGATTTGTTGGCTCGGGCCGAAGGATGTACTCGGGCAGAGGAAGCCTTCAAGCTAAAGGATGAGGAGGCCGCGAAGGAGCGGCAGGTGGATGATTCCAACAAGCCCGCAGCTGAAAAAGGGTCGAGTGAAGCTCGGCCACATTCTCGAACTCTCCCCAGACACAAGCATGTCTGAACTCCTCCCTGAGCTTGTAGGTGGAGAAGCTCAGACCACAGAGTTCGATGGAGCTCTCCCCCAGGAAGATTCCACAGCTACGCCCCTCTCAATGCTCTAAAAACTCAAGTGCTGATGGAGATCAGGGAGCAGTTGCCAAGGTTGAAAAAAATGTGCACACATCCCGAAAAGTGTAACACTAACAAGTTCTGCCTCTATCACCGTGACCATGGTCATGACACGGAAGAGTGTATTCAGCTTCGAGATGAGATCGAGGAGCTTATCAGATGAGGTCGACTTAACAGATTCATTCGACGTCGGTCTGAAGGTAGAGAAGATCAGCCGAGGGCTTTACCACAACCAGAGCCACCAAGGAGGGAAGAATAGCCTGAAGATCAACCTCCAATTGGGATCATCAACACCATCTCTGGAGGACCCCGGTGGGGAGCAGTCAGTGGATCGACCGGACCGCCCAAGCGGTAGAGGACTGAAGAATCTATAACCTTTACTGAAGAAGATACCCAGGGGATTCAATTCTCCCATAATGATGCGATCATAGTTTCTTTAAATATTGCTGACTATGATGTACGCCGTATTTTTGTTGATAATGGATGTTCGATCGATATTTTGTTTTACGATGCATTCTCAAAAATATCCATTTCGGATGATCGATTAGGGTTGATAAGCTCCCCATTGGTAGGGTTCACTGGCGATGCTGTGCCAGTGGAAGGAATAATAACTTTGACCATAGTTGCAGGTCGGTGCCTGAAATAATCTAGAGCGTAAGTAGATTTTCTGATAGTAAGGATGCCGTCTGCCTACAACGCAATACTCGATCGACCTGGCCTCAACACCCTCTGAGCTGTGATATCGATCTACCATCTAAAATTGAAATTTCCTACAAGCCAAGGGGTCGGAGAGGTCAGAGGAGATCAAGTCCTGGCAAGACACTGCTATAACATATCCTTACAAAGAAATGGTCAGTTTGACCCCTGTCTGGTTGATGGATTAGACACCCGCGATGACGTTGCTGAAGAACGGGATGAGCCAATTGAAGATCTTGTCTCAATTCCTTTGAATGATGGGAATGAAGGGCACGTGGTGAAGATCGGCTCCAACCTGAGAGAAGAGGTACGGACACAGCTCATCAATTTTCTACAAAAAAATACAGATATTTTCGCTTGGATTCCGACGGATATGCTAGGGATTGATGCGAAAGTCATGGAACACCGTCTAGCTGTTGATCCCAAACATTGGCCGATGAAGGAAAAAATCTGAGGTCATACATCGGAAAGGTAGAAGGCAATAGCTGAGGAAGTTGATAAACTCCTGAAAGTCGGGTTCATCAGAGAAGTCAACTATCCGAACTGGGTCTCCAATGTGGTTCTCGTCAAGAAGGTGAATGGCAAGTAGAGGATGTGTATAGACTTCAAAATGCTGAACAAAGCCTGCCTAAAGGATAGTTACCCTCTGTCCAGAATTGAACAATTAGTGGATGCAACCTCGGGCCACGAGCTTCTCACTTTCATGGATGCATTCTCCGGCTACAATCAAATCAGGATGGCACCAGAGGATGAAGAAAAGACTACTTTTATTACTGACCGTGGTCTTTTCTGTTACAGGGTCATGCCTTTTGGCCTAAAAATGCAAGGGTGACCTATCAACGACTGGTGAACAAGATCTTCAAAGAGCAGATCGGCTGCAACATGGAGGTCTACGTGGATGACATCCTTGTAAAAAGTAAATCCTCAATGAACCACGTCACCGACCTTGAGGAGACCTTCAGTGCTCTCCGAAAATACAAGATGAAGCTGAATCCAATCAAGTGCGCTTTTGGAGTAACCTCAAGAAAATTTTTGGGCTTTATGGTATCGAGGTGTGGGATCGAAGAAATCCGAAAAAGATTTATGCCATCCAAGAAATGATCGCCCCAAAGTCAATAAAAGAAGATCAGCCCTTACTGGGAGAGTAGCAGCTTTGAATCGCTTCGTCTCAAGGTCGGCTGAACGGTGCCTACCTTTCTTTCAAACTCTCAAGCAACTGAAGAACTTTGTTGGACCACTGAATGTCAGCAAGCATTCGAAGAATTGAAGAACTACCTCAGCTCACCTCTGCTATTGACAAAGTCCAAACCTGGAAAGGAGTTGTTCTGTACCTGGCGGTCTCCCTTATGGCTCTCCCAGCAGTTCTGGTTAAGGAAGAAGCAAAAATTCAACGGCCGATCTACTACATAAGTCAAGTATTGAGAGACGTCGAAATCAGGTACACTAAATTAGAAAAACTAACCAACACCCTGTTGATTGCAACCCGAAGGCTCCGACCTTACTTTCAAGGGCACACCATAACACTACTCACCGACCAGCCGATCAAGGTAGTTCTGTATTGAGCGGATGCTTCCAAAAGGATAGCGAAATGGGCAGTCGAGCTCATGAAATTCGACATCAACTATCAACCTCGATTGACGATAAAAGTCCAGATATTAGCCGACTTCATAGTGGAATGCACTATCCCGAAAGAGGCCAAACTTGAATGAGGTGAAGCTGACAACCCAGGGCTCCAGCCGAACTCTCCTGAGGAAAGAACAGATCTCCCTGATGGTTTTTGGGCCCTCTACGTGGATGGTTCCTCCAATGTGTCAGGGTGGGTGCGGGCCTGATCTTGGTCAATCCGGAAGGAATTATCGCAGAGTATGTGCTGTGCTTCAAATTTTCTGTGATAAATAATGGAGCAGAATATGAAGCTCTGATTGCAGGACTGAAGATCGCCAAAGAATTAGAAGTAGATCAGCTCTAAGTCTACAGTGACTCCCAACTGGTGGTGGGACAAGTCAGTAGAAACTATGAAACTCGGGAGGATAGTATGGTCAAGTATCTCGAAAAGGTAAAAGAGATCATCCCTTCCTTTGGCAGCTTTGATATCAAGTAGATTCCAAGAGCAGAAAATACCAAGACCGATCTTCTCTCCAAGTTGGCTACACTGGCTCTGGCTGAACTACCCAAGGAAGTCCTCTTCGAGGTTATGAAATGTCTAAGTACGGAAGAACCACAACTTGTAATGGAGATCAGCCATGAACCCAGCTGGATTGACCCACTGGTTGCATACCTCAAAGATGGGGTTCTTCCTCATGATGTAAAAGAAGCTCGAAAGCTCAGAAATCAGGCCTCCCGATATATCTTTTATGAGGGCAAGCTGTACAAGAGGTCGTACTCTTTGCCCCTCCTGAAATATCTCCGGCCTTCTGAAGTGGCTTTGCCTTGTGGGAGGTACATGAAGGAGTCTACGAAAGTCACCTGGGGGCCAGATTCTTATCCCATAAACTGTTCCGACAAGGTTATTACTGGCCTACAATGTACCACGACTCCATTGAATATGTCAAAAGTATGATCGGTGTCAGAGATATGCGAATATCCAAAGACAGCCCGCCTCTGAACTTACACCTTTGAGTGCCCCATGGCTGTTTGCACAATGAGGAATGGATATCCTTGGACCTTTTCCCATGGCATCCGGGCAGCGAAAGTTCCTCCTGATGGCAATTGACTACTTCACCAAGTGGGTCGAAGCCGAACCTTTGATGAAAATCACAGAAGCTAAAGTGCAGGACTTCATCTGAAAGTCAATCGTTTGTAGGTTCGGCTTACCCAGAACTCTCATTACTGATAATGGGCGACAGTTTGCTAGAGCAAGGTTTGCTGAATTTTGTGAGGACTTAAACATCTCCCATAACTTCACGTCAGTAGCCCATCCGCAGGTAAATGGTGAAGTTGAGGTGACTAACAGGACTCTGTTGCAAGGAATCAAGGGAGACTTGAAAAAGAAAAGGAAATTTGGGCAGACGAGTTTTATCATATGCTATGGGTATACTGAACTACCCAAAGATTGCCCACGGGGAGACTCCCTTTACCTTAGCCTTCGGAACAGAAGTCGTTATCCCGATTGAACTCAAGCTTCCATCGGCGTGAGTCATGGCATTCGACGAGCAGTGCAGCTCATGAGATCTCAAGGCCAACCTCGACTTATTAGAAGAAAAGTGTGAAACAGCTCAAGTTTGGATGGCAGCCTACAAGCAAAAAGTAGCCCGCTACTACAACTCCCGGGTCAAGAGCAAAGCCTTCAGAGCGGGGGACTTAGTACTTCGACGAGCCGCTATTTTACAACCTCAGAACCAAGAGAAACTTTTCCCAAACTGAGAAGACCCGTATAAAGTCAGGGAGGTAGTTCGGCCCGAATATACTATCTAAAAGAGCTCGGAGGAGCAGACCTTCCGCGACCATGGAATTCAGAAAATTTACGAATGTATTACCAATAACTTTGCCTTAAATAAAAATTCTATATTCATATATTTTTTCTTTTGGCATGAGCTTATAACGACAGGGAGTAGCTCCTTCAGACAATCGAAACTAAGCGTGTCAGGAACAAGTGGAGAATCTTGTCCCGACATAAATGAAGGCCTGGTTATTTAGAGATCGGATGGGGAAGAGGCCCTTGCAATGGCCCTTATGCGACCCTACAGCCATGTTAGGAATAGGAGGAGAACCTCATCCTAACATGAGCAAAGTCGAAGGCTCGGTTATTAAGAGATCGGATGGGGGGAGAGGCCCTTGCAACGGCCCTTTTGCGCCCCACAGTCATGTTAGGAACAGGAGGAGAACCTCATCCTAACATGAGCAAAGTCGAAGGCTCGTTATTAAGAGATCGGATGGAGGGAGAGGCCCTTGCAATGGCCCTTATACGCCCCCACAGTCATGTTAGGAACAGGAGGAGAACCTCATCCTAACATGAGCAAAGTCAAAGGCCCGATTATTAAGAGATCGGATGGGGGAGAGGCCCTCGCAATGGCCCTTATGCACCCCCGCAGCCATGTTAGGAACGGGAGGAGAACCTCATCCTAACATGAGCAAAGTCGAAGGCCTAGTTATTAAGAGACGGATGGGGGAGAGGCCCTTGCAATGGCCCTTATGCACCCTCACAGCCATGTTAGGAATAGGTGGAGAACCTCATCCTAACATGAGCAAAGTTGAAGGCCCGGTTATTAAGAGATCGGATGGGGGGAGAGGCCCTTGCAACAGCCCTTATGCGCCCCACAGCCATGTTAGGAATAGGAGGAGAACCTCATCCTAACATGAGCAAAGTCGAAGGCCCAGTTATTAAGAGATTGGATGGGGGAGAGGCCCTTGCAATGGCCCTTATGCACCCCCACAGCCATGTTAGGAACAGGAGGAGAACCTTGTCCTAACATGAGCAAAGTCGAAGGTCCGATTATTAAGAGACTGGATGGAGAGAGAGGCCCTTGCAACGGTCCTTATGTGCCCCCACAGCCATGTTAGGAACTGGAGGAGAACCTCGTCCTAACATGGGCAAAGTCAAAGGCCCGGTTATTAAGAGACCAGATGGGGAGAGAGGCCCTTGCAACGACCCTTATGCACCCCCACAGCCATGTTAGGAGCAGGAGGAGAACCTAATCCTAACATGAGCAAAGTCGAAGGCCCGATTATTAAGAGACCGGATGGAGGGAGAGGCCCTTGCAACGGCCCTTATGCGCCCCCCACAGCCATGTTAGGAACAGGAGGATAACCTCGTCCTAACATGAGCAAAGTTGAAGGCTCGATTATTAAGAGATCGGATGAGGGAGAGGCCATTACAATGGCCCTTATGCGCCCCCACAGCTATGTTCGGAACAGGAGGAGAACCTCATCCTAACATGAACAAAGTCGAAGGCCCGATTATTAAGAGACCAGATGGAGGAGAGGCCCTCGCAACGGCCCTTACGCGCCCCCATAGCCTTGTTAGGAACAAGAGAAAAATCTCATCCTAACATGAGCTGAAATTGATTGTGTCGAGAACAGGAGGAGAATCTCGTCCTGACACAAATGAAGATCTGGTCATCTAAGATCGGATGAGGAGAAAAACCTCCTCAACGGCTCCTCTACACCCCTACAACCCCATTAGGAGCAGAGGGAAAACCCTCGCCCAAACATAAAAAAAAGGGAGAGAGAAAAGAGAAAGTGACGAGCTACGCCAGAGATAAGAGAAAAATGAACTACATCTAAGACATAAGGGACCTCGTCTCAACGAGGAAGAAAACTCTTACCATAAATCCTCAGTCTCTAAATGGGAACCCTACACTAGCAGGAGAAAATAGACTTCCTCAAAATAATGAGAAGTTCAGCCCCGAGCTCGAACACTGGGAGAAAGTGTCGAATTCGAATGGCCTCGAAAAGACCTTCGATCATGACCAAAAAGGGTGAATCAACACGGTGATGACTAGGAACCTTCAAACAACATTGACATCAAATAAGACAAAAGATAAGAGAAGCTCGGTAAACGATAACTCGAAGCAAGAATAGACAAAGTAATGAGAAAATTTCTTTTCATTTCATTAGTAAAGAGAGCATTACAAAAACCTTTGAAGGCCAAAAAAAAAAAACAAGAAAAGAAAAGAATACATGGAACAAAAGGTTAAAGAAGCTCTAAGGAAGCTCGACTTCTTCTGACTTCGAACTCTCGGTTCCAGCCATTATCTGGGATTGCTTTAAGTTCTCAACTTCTTCTTCCAATTCCTTCTTCCTTAACAGTATCTCTCGATACAGTTGGTGAAACCACCGACTTTCACCCTCCGATTCTCGAAGCCTCTTCCTCAGAACTTCGGACTCCATTTTCGCATCTTTGACCGCCTGCTGCTCATAGGCCAGCTGAATTTTCAGCTACTGCAGTTTGGCATTCTCCTTCCCAAGGACTATGGACAATTCTTCCATGGTCCCCCTCAAGGATCGGAGCTTGTCGAAGCCTTGCACTGAAACGGTCTGGGCTCTTTCGGACAACTGCTTCTGAAGGCGAGCAACCTCGTCGGTCGCCATCTTGAGCCTCCTTCTGTAGTTGTCTATCTGCCCGCACCAGTCGACTCGGTGAGTGTTGTAGTTCATCTCGGCATCCTGTAGCTGCTTCTGGACATCGAAGAATTTCTTTGATCAGTCCCAGCCGTGGTCGGCCTAAGTTATAAGCCAGGACGAGCTCGAGCTCCCTTCCAATTGGCTGATCTTCTCCCATGCGGCCACCAACTCAACCTCGATGGAGCTGATCTTGGAGGCCTGAGTCCAAGATCGGTCGCTGGCGCATTTTTGGAGTTTCTCAAGCTCTTTCATGAAGTCGGCCTTCTTCTGGGTGTAGTCCATGAAGCCCTTTTTATGGAGTTCCGAAGGCGAGTAACCTCCACGATGGCTTCTGAATGGCTCTTCCTTAGCCTGTGAAGTTCGTCACCCATCTTCTTTGATTTCTTCGTTAGGTGACGAACTTTCCTTCTCAAATCCCGAACCATGGACTTCAAAGGGATCCCCTGCGATAGGAGAAGAGCTTTGGTAGGGCACTGTTGTCGAAAAACAAGAGCGTCACAATGCAAATCATTGCAAAAAAAAAAAAAAAAAGAAGTAGAAGAAGGAAAAGGAGCTCTCTGTAAAGAGGAATCCGATTTCATTGATTGAATAATTCTTAAGTACAAGAAAAAAAAGAGAGTTGTAACAAAGAAAAAGTATAAAGTTAGAGGTCTCGAACATCTGGAGCAGAAGTGAAGGAGCTCGGCACCCCCGGAAGGTCGGTACGATGGCTGCAGCAGTTGAAGAGGGCCCGCTGGAAGGAGATCGGCAGCGGCTTCGGAAGGTCCGGCTTCATCGTCGGATGCTTCATCTAGGAAGCTGAGGTCAAGTTCAGAAAACTTTCTGACCACCTTCTCCTGGCAAAGCTCGAAGCCTTTGATGAACGTGGCCTGGCCGAACATGACATTCAGATCCCTCATCTCGGAGGTCTTGAACTCCTCCATTGCTTGGGCCCTTGCCTCCGAGACTAGGGTCGGGATCTGCTCCTTCAACTTGGAGACCTCGGCCTCTGCCTTCCTTCTTTCCTCCTCCAATGCAGCCTTCAAATCCGCCGAAGTTTGTTCCTCCTTTAGGAGCACCTCTTAGAGACTCACGACTTCGGTGACCTTCTCCTTAAGACGGACAGCCTCGGCCTGGTGACCTTCCTCCACCTGGGCTGCTTCCTTCTTGGCATTGTTCATCGCCTCGATGTTGGCGATGAGCTGGTGTCCAATCTGCAAGAGTGGCCAGGAAGTCAATATGAAAGCTAAGGAATGCACTAAGCGAAGAAGTGAAAGGAAGAAAAAAATAAATCAGCCTACCTCAAGAAAGGACCCCAGAGAGTTCCAAACCCGCTGTTCAAGATCGGCATGGACGATCCTATGGATGACCTCGGGCAAAATGCACCCGTCGACCAACCTTTTTATTAAATACCTGTTATTGAAGGGATTCTCCTCCGAATCCTCTTCGGAGCCATTGGACCCCTCGATGGCAGCCCTGCTGCTGCAGATCTTGCGGGCCAATGTCTTCTTCCTTCTCCTCCTTTCGGCACTCGGTGCCTCCTCAGGATGAGACTCTAGAGCGAAAACCTCGGCTGGAGGGCTTCTTGAAGAAGCTCGGGGGACTGCGGGCTCGATGTCAGAGGGGGCGTCAATGGCAATGGCCGCCTGGGCAGGCACAGTCAAGCTTGTCTCCTCTACCCTCGCCTTCTTCGCAAACCCAGAAGTGGCGGTGCCTTTCCTCTTGTGGGCCTTGAGACCCTTGGCTAGCATTCAAGCTGCATCTGCATCCATATCTGTGATGAAAAAAAAAAAAAATTGGCACAGCTTAGAAACAGAATAAGAGAAAGAGGAAGCAATGAATGACTTGAGAAAGAAAAAATACCGACAGGGTTGAGAGGGCTCAGGCCGACATTGAATAAAAGTTGCTCCTTCAGAAGGTCAGAGAGGAGAGGAGCTGGATAAGTCTTAAGTTTATTGGAGGCTTCTAGGTCATCCTTTCCTAGGCTAGAAGCCCGGTGGATGGAGTCCCTCAGGGAGCCCCAGGGGGGCAACCCTAGCCTCAAGGTCGGGCATCGGATGTAGAAGTACCTCTCCTTCTAGTTGTGGATAGAAGAGGGGGCACCTTTCAGCAATCCCTTTCTATCAACTGGGGGGAGAAGTACCACCAGTCTTTTGCCGAGGGTGACGCTTAAAGGTATAGAAGTTTCTAAACAAGGAAAGAGTTGGTCGGACTTCAGCTAAATGACAGAGGGAAAGAAATCCTATCAGAAACCTAAAGGAGTTCGGTGCTACAGAAACTAGAGAAATGTTCAAAAAGCGAAAAAGAGCAACAACAAAAGGTGGAAGTGGAAGTCGAAGCCCGGTGTGGAAGGCTTCCTGGTATAAGCAAAAGTGGCCAGGGGGAGGAGTGCTAGCCCGGTCAGTTGGCCCGGGAAGCTCAAGCTCATACTCCAGAGGAACCCCGTACTGAATCTTAATCAGCGAGAGTTCGTCCGAGGTTAAAGAGCTAGGAATGGTGTCTGGTACAAAGATCGGATGAGGTTCGATCTTAAGTGCAGATTCATTTACAGTACCAGGATTTTGGGGGGCTAGAGCAGACGAACTCCTAGAACTGCTAGAGGAGGAAGTGTTGGAAGATATTTTGAATCAAATAAAAATCTCAAAAAAATTGAGAAAAATAGGAAACAAGGCGCTCACAGAGAAACTGAACGGGCGGAATGCGGAGGAAGAAAAATGAAAGAACAGCAAGAAAAAGAAAGGTTTCAGAACTAACCTAGGCTGGTCCGAGAGGTGCAGGAGGGCAGCGAAGGTGATGGAGGTCGACCTGAAGGGCGCCTAAGATCATGAGGGATGCTGGAGGAGGATGAAGCTCTCGGAGAAGAGGAGGGGACTGAAGAAAAATCTCAGACAAGGTGAAACCCCTGAAGGAGGAGGATGGGTTTAAATAGACCTCAGGGTCCGATGCAATAATGATTGCAGATCTCTTTGGCCGACCTACAACCGCCGCGTGCCCCACTCGTCGTGGCAAACGGCTGACGACTGACAGAATCATTATTGCACCATACCTAGAGCAATGCTCCAATAGAAATTTCGAAAAAATCTTTTCGGATCACCTCGATTTGAAAAGACCCCAACATCGGCGCGCCAAATGCCAAGATATCTGGAAACAATCGAGTACGAAAATCAAAGGGGGCAACTTCAGCTGTGAAAATTTTTTTGTACTTTCTTCATTCAAAACCTAACTCAGAAGTAGGGGGACTGGTGTTGGGTATAAAATAACTCCAGTCGAAGTTCGTAAGAGGCCAACTCTCTCAGGACTCTTCCGACTTCCAACCTTGTGCGGCGTCTTTCTGAACTTCCCCGACCACCGAGCTTCCATAGTACCATCCGAACTCCTCCAGCAGTCGACCTTCCACGGTGTCTTTCGGACTCCTCCAATGGACGAAATCCTATCGTACCCTCTGAACTTCTCCAATAATGAGCTCCTTCAGTCATCTATCGGACTATTTCAAATGCTCTCTGGGCTTCATTATCAGCCGACTTTCTACAGTGATCGACTACTCTCCGAATCTTTTCCAGACTTCCTCTAGTCACAATCAACTTTACTCCGAGCTTCTTTCGGACTTCATCAATGTTCGAGCTTCTCCAGCAGTAGGACTTCTACAGTAACTAGACTCCATCCAAGTTTCTATAGTGGTCAACCACCTTCCGAATTTCATCCGAGCTTCTACAGTAAGCGAATTTCGTCCGAACTTCTATTGCAAACGGACTTCAGCCGAGCTTCTACAATAAGTAGTCTCCACCCGGGCTTCCACGGCAACCGATCTCCATCTGAGCTTCTACAATAAGCGGTCTCCTTTCGGACTTCTATAAGAACCGGACTCTGTCCGAACTTCTACAGCGGATGGATTCCAGACGAACTTCTACAACGGACATGCTCCAGTAGCCGGATTTCTACAGTGACCGACTGTCTCCGATATCTTCCGTACCTCTCCAGCCATCAACCTTCAACAGTGCCAACCGGACTTCAACAGTGCGACCAGACCCCTCCAACGGACAAATTCCCTCTGAACTCCTCTAGCGGACGAACTTTCACAATGCCTTTCAAATTCTACTATCGGTCGACCTTCTGCTAGATCCCTTATGCAACCGGACCTCTCCAGTGGACAGTCTTCAGACAAGCTTCTACATCAGACAAATTTCAGATGGACTTCTCTAGCAATCAAACTCCAACCGAATTTCTCCAACAGAAAGTTTCCGTCCGAACTTCTACAGCAAATGACTTCCGTCTGCAGTATCAACGTCTAAGGCACCCAATAATAGTTAACCCATCAGCAACCTCAGAAACATCCAAGCTTCTCTTAGATTGCTGAGACAGAAAGCTATTCCGCTCCACTAGACATCCCAATCGAGCTTCAGCCATTCGGCCCGAACTCCCCGGCAAGTTGCGACAATGGACACCACTCCACTCTCTGTAACAAACTCTATGTGGCTCCACCACTCTCTGACAAGTCACGACAACGGACACTACTCCACTCCCTGTAACAAACTCCACGTGGCCCCACCACTCTCTAGCAAGTCACGACAACGGACACCACTACTCTCCATAACAAACTCCACGTGGCCCCGAACGGCCTACTACCAGGTAGTTGCGAACGTTGCTGTCAATCGATTATGCTCTCCCATCTATAAAAGGAACCCCTCCAGATACGTTCTCCTCTAAGCTCTAAGTACTATCTCTAAACTCTGTTAAAAATCTCAATCGAGTGCTCCATTTTTGTTGAAGCAGAATACTGACTTGAGCATCGAAGGGTCTTATCGGAGCACCCCAACTTCGATTTAGACTTTTCTTGCAGGTCCCGACGGCGGCCATGATCCCCTTAACTCCAGCTTCTCTGGCATCGACAGAATTCTGCACCAACAGTATCCAATAGCCTTCCGTCACTATATTAAGAATTTAGATAGTCCGACATCAAAGTATAGTGAATTATTTGCAAGTCATTATGGTGATCGCAGGTCTGAAAGATACTTATACCCATGTATTTCATAAGCAGCTCTTGAAAGTAAAACACTCAACAGATGAGTCATCTGTTTCGTAACGATGTACTCCTATATCTCACTTGGATGCCATACTAGTATCACCACACTCCTTGATTAAGAGGACAACCAACTTATATGGCACACAATGATCTTCACTCGATAAATGTCATCGTCCTATAATGATATATCATTTGGTCATGAACATATTGAGAAACTATATGATAAATTATTTCTTTATCATACACTAACATAGTTCTAAGGACTTCATCACAGTACAAGAGTTTAAGAAAGATGTTATTTTATGATGAAAAATATCAGAATAATTTTTATTTAATAATCAAAAATTTATATATAAAGAGAAACTCAATCATCATATGATTGATTTTAGGATACAATTTCTAACACCAATAATGTTCTAGGTTTAATACATAGTGATGTGTGTGGTCCCATGAACATAGGTGCTTGAGAAGGATACTATTACTTCATTACATTTATAGATGACCTATCGAGGTATGGATACATCTGCCTTATGAAGTACATATTAGAATCATTTGAAATATTCAAACGATTTCGTAGTGAAGTAAAAAAATAGACTGAAAAGAGTATTAAAATTTTTCGATCAAATTGAGGAGGTGAATACCTCACTAGTGATTTTCTGACATATATAGAAGAGAATGGGATTCTCTCATAGTGGACCCCTCCTAAAACACCACAACATAATGAGATGTCTGAAGAAAGGAATCAAATTCTGTTAGACATAGTTCGATCCATGATGAGGTTTATAAATCTGCCTATCTTCTTTTGGGGATATGCTCTTGAAACTGTCTGCTATTTTTTTAACAAAGTTCTGAGCAAGTCTATCGATAAAACTCCATATGAGATTTGGACGGGGTGTAGGCTGGTGCTCTCACACTTTAGGATTTGGGAGTGTTCAGCTTATGTTAAATATTTAAAGACAGATAAGATTGGACTAAAGTTCGATAAATACTTATTCGTAGGGTATCTAAAAAAAATTAAAGGGTACTTAAAATATGTTTATCAGCAATGGTGCAATTTTTTTGAAAAAGGAGTTCCTTGAAGAAGGAACTATGCCAGCAAAATTGAACTTGGTAAAGTTCAAGAGATAGAGAAACTAGTACACGTAGAATCAGATTTAATTAGAAAATCAAATATGGAGCCTATAGAGGCACCATTAAGGAGATCCAGTAGAGTACCACATCAACTTGATAGATATTATGATTTCTTGATCCAGAATAGAGATCCTATCAAATTAGATGAGAAGGATGAGGATCCGATCATATATATGGAAGCTATGCAAAGGCCCAACTTTCAAAAGTGACTTGAGGCCATGAAATCCAAGATGGAGTCTATGGAGATCAATAGTGTATGGACAATAGTTGATCCATCTGAAGGGATAAAATCTATAGGGTGCAAGTGAATTTTCAAAAGAAAAAAGGAACGTACAGAAAGGTGGAGACCTATAAAACCCGTCTAGCTGTCAAGGATTACCATCAACATAATAGTATTGACTATGATGAGACGTTCTTATCTATGACAATGCTCAAGTCTTTCCAGATTATGCTTGCAATAGCAGCACACTTAGATTATGAGATATGGTAAATGGATGCCAAAACTATTTTTCTTAATGGAGAGCTAGAAAAAGAGGTGTATATGATACAACCTGAAGGGATCACATCCACAAATGAATCTAAGATGTGCAAACTAAATAAGTCCATCTATGGAATTAAGCAGGCATCTAGGAGTTGGAACATACATTTTGATAAGGTGATCAAAATATATGGCTTTGTTAGGAACAAAGAAGTGCCTTGCATCAATAAATAGACTAATGATTCTGTAGTCATCTTTCTTGTACTATATGTAGATGACACACTGTTAGTAAAAAATGACATCCCAGCTTTGCAGAGTATAAAGTTGTGGCTCTCATCATAGCTCTATAAAGATAGATCTAGAAGGTTACTTAGATTGTCCCAATCCATGTATATCGATACCATATTGAAATGGTTCAATATAAAAATTTCAAGAAAGGCTATCTTTCGATAAGCTATGTGATTACTCTCTCTAAGAAGGATTGTCTGACAATCCTTTAGGAGAGAGAGCATATGAGTAGGATCCTATATGCTTTGACAGTAGAATCTATCATGTATATCATAACGTGTATGAGACTGGATGTAGCCTACTCACTAGGGGTAGTGAGTAGGTATCAGTCTGATCCGGATGAAAACCATTGGAAGGTTGTAAAAAAAATCTTTAAGTATTTGAGAAATACTAAGGACCAATGGCTTTTCTATGGAAACACTGACTTGAAACTTGTGAGATATACTGATTTTAGTTTTTAGTCAGACCATGATGATAGTAGAAACATGTTCAGCTACGTATTTACCTTAAATAGAGGAGCAATATGTTGGAAGATTTCAAGCAACATACTGTGGCTGATTCTATATGCGAAGCAGAATATATTACTACATCTGATGCTACAAAAGAGGTAGTGTGGTTACAAAAATTTATCATTGAGCTTGGAGTTACACCCTCTATTAATGGTCCTATTCTGCTATACTACAACTTTACTGGAGCCATAGCTCAAACAAAAGAACCAAAGTCACACTAGCGTACCAAGCATATTTTATGTCGCTATCACTTTATATGAGAGATCGTAGATCGAGGTGACTCGAGCTTCAGAAGATCGACAGAAAGGAGATCATAACTGATCCCTTCACTAAAGCTCTCGAAATCAAAGAGTTCGATGATCATAAGTGGAAGATGGATATAAGATACTATCCTGATTGGCTTTAGTTCAAGTGAGAGTTTTTGAAAAATATGTCCTAAATCATTGTATGGATGATTGTGCTCCTTTTGTAATATATACATAAATCATTTGATCATTGAATAAAAGTTATTTTGGTATCTTTCATCATAAAGTTATATCTTTCTTGTTGGAACTCTTATGTTGTGATAAAGTCCTTAGAACTATAAAGTAATTGATAAAGAAAGATTTATCATATTGTTCTTAAACATGTTGGTGACCAAATGGTACATCATTGAAGGACAATAATATTTATCGATCGAAGATCGTTATATGCCATATAGATTGGCTATCCTCTTAACCAAAGAGTATGGAGATACTGGTATGGCATACAGGTGAGATATAGGAGTACATCATCACCGAACAAGTGACTCACTTGTTGAGCACTCTGCTGTTAAGAGCAATCGCGAAGCATATGGGCATAAGTATCCCTCTGACTTGAGATCACCATAGTGACTTGCAAGCAACTTACTGTGCTTTGTTGTCGGACTATCTGCATTTGTAATACAGTGACGGAAGGCCACTGGGTACAGTCAAGTACTTCGAAGTCTGTGTGTGGATGAAGATGGAATTAACCCCTCCAAATTATAGGAGCTGATGTATCACTATATTTTAATTTAGTAAAATCTTAGTTAGAATTATCTATATGATGGATTTGAAAGGTTGGAATACAATGAGGATGATCCAT
>NW_027332425.1:3986631-4019017 GCF_000442705.2 Elaeis guineensis
GGTGGCAGAACCCGGCTCCCGTAGGGTCCGGGCGAAACCTTTTGTGGCGGAACCCGGCTCCCGTAGGAGTCCGGGCAACCTTTTGGTGCAGAACCCGGCTCCCGTAGGAGTCCGGGCGAAACCTTTTGGTGGCGGAACCCGGCTCTCGTAGGAGTCCGGGCCTTACTCTCCGCTCATGTCAGGATGAGGTTCTCCTCTGTTCCTGACAGGGCTGCGGGGGCACGTATGGGCGCTGCGAGGCCTCTCCCCCCATCCGGTCTAAAGGAACCGGGCCTTCGACTTTGCTCAAGTTAGGGCGAGGTTCTCCTCTTGTCCCTAACAGGGCTGTGGGGGCACATATGGGCGTTGTGAGGCCTCTCCCCCCATCCGGTCTAAAGGAACCGGGCCTTCGACTTTGCTCAAGTTAGGGCGAGTTCTCCTCCTGTCCCTAACAAGGCTGTGGGGGCACATATGGGCGTTGTGAGGCCTCTCCCCCATCCGGTCTAAAGGAACCGGGCCTTCGACTTTGCTCAAGTTAGGGCGAGGTTCTCCTCCTGTCCCTAACAGGGCTGTGGGGGCACATATGGGCGTTGTGAGGCCTCTCCCCCATCCGGTCTAAAGGAACCGGGCCTTCGACTTTTGTAAGATTGCGTTCTCATTTTTGATACCGTCTGCTTGAATTGTCCCTAGACAAGTGGGCACACATTTTTCGATTAGGATGAAATCACTGGTAGTATATCCATAAGTTTTCTGAGTTCCATGGTCGCGGGAGGTCGGCCCCTCCGAGCTCCTTAAGATAATAAGTCCCAGGTCGGACTACTTCTTTGATCTCATAAGGTCCTTCCCAATTTGGGCTAGCTTCCCCTGGGCCTGCGGCTGTGAAACAGCAGCTCGTCGGAGTACAAGATCCCCCGCTCTAAATGTCCTATTCTTGACTCGGGCGTTATAATATCGGGCAACCTTCTGTCTGTAGGCCGCCACTCGGACCTGAGCGATCTCCCGCCTTTCTTCCAGTAGGTCGAGGTTGGCCCTGAGATCTTGTGCATTCTGAGGTTCGTCGAATGCCACGACTCGTGCCGATGGGAGTTTAAGTTCGATCGGGATGACGGCTTCTGTACCAAAGGCTAGAGCAAAGGGAGTCTCTCCCGTAGGCAACCTCCGGGTAGTTCGGTACGCCCATAGCACATGGTAAAGCTCGTCCGCCCAAGTTCCTTTCGCTTTTTCAAGCCTTGTCTTGATTCCCTGCAAAAGGGTTCTGTTCGTTACCTCGGCTTCACCGTTTGCCTGGGGATGGGCCACTGATGTGAACTTGTGGGAGATGTTTAGGTCTTCACAGAATTCAGCAAATCTGGCTCCCGCGAATTGCCGTCCATTATCAGTGATCAGTGTTCGAGGTAAACCGAACCTGCACACTATTGATTTCCAGACGCCTCGACCCATTTGGTGAAGTAGTCGATTGCCACAAGGAGGAATTTCCTTTGACCAGACGCCATGGGAAAGGGGCCAAGAATATCCATCCCCCATTGCGCAAAAGGCCATGGGGCGCTCAGGGGTGTGAGCTCGGTAGCAGGTTGTCTCTGGACGTTGGCGCACCTTTGGCATCGATCGCATTTTTTGACATATTCGATTGAATCATGATGCATTGTGGGCCAGTAGTACCCTTGGCGGAGTAGTTTGTGGGATAGAGATCTGGCACCCAAATGGCTTCCGCAAACTCCCTCGTGCACTTCCCATAAAGCGTAGTCGGCTTCTGAGGGTCGGAGACATCTCAAGAGAGGCAAGGAGTACAATCTCTTGTACAATTTGCCCTCATAGAGGATGTACCGGGATGCCTGATTTCGGAGTTTTCGGGCCTCTTTCGCGTCTTGGGGGAGAATCCCATCTCTAAGATAGGTTATCAGCGGGTCGACCCAGCTGGGCTCGTGGTCAATATCCATTACGAGCTGCGGTTCTTCCGTACTTGGGTGCTTTAAAACTTCAAAGAGGACGCCTTTGGGCAATTCGGCCGGAGCCGATGTTGCTAGCTTGGAAAGAAAATCGGCTCTGGCATTCTTCGATCTTGGAATTTGCTTGATGTCGAAATTGTTGAAGGCGGGGGTGAATTCCTTTACCTTCTCAAGATATTTGGCCATACTGTCCTCCCGCGCTTCAAAGCTCCCGCTGACTTGTCCCACTATAAGTTGGGAATCGCTGTGCACCCGGAGTTGTTCTATTCCAAGCTCCTTAGCGACCCTCAATCCTGCAATTAGAGCTTCATATTCTGCTCCATTGTTTGTTGCGGGGAATCCGAAACGCAGAGCGTACTCCGCGACGACTCCCTCCGGTCTGGTCAAGATCAGGCCTGCACCAGCGCCCGCCATGTTGGAAGATCCGTCCACGTGGAGGGTCCAAAAGCCATCGAAGGAACTGGCTTCTTCATCGGAGGAGTCCGGTTGAGTCTTCAGGTCGTCAATTTTGCTTTGCTCAGGTTCGGCCTCCTCAGGGACGGTGCATTCTACTATGAAATCCGCCAATACCTGGACCTTTATTGCCGGCCTAGGCTGGTAGTTAATGTCGAATTCTGTGAGCTCGATTGCCCATTTCGCCATTCTCCCAGAAATATCAGCTCGGTGCAAAACCGCTTTGATCGGTTGGTCGGTGAGCAACGTCACCGTGTGCCCTTGAAAGTAAGGTCGGAGTCTCCGAGCTGCAATCAACAAAGCGTAGGTCAGTTTCTCTAATTTAGTGTACCTGGTCTCGGCGTCCCTTAGCACGCGGCTAATGTAGTAGACCGGCCGCTGTATTTTTATTTCTTCCTTGACAAGGACTGCCGCGAGGGATGTGGGAGAGACTGTCAGGTACAAAAATAACTCCTCCCCAGGTTCGAGCTTTGCCAGTAGTGGAGGTGAGCTAAGGTAGCTCTTTAATTCCTCGAATGCCTGTTGACATTCAGGGGTCCAACAGAAGTTCTTCAGTTGTTTGAGGGTTTGGAAGAAGGGCAAACATCGCTCAGCCGACCTCGCGACAAAGCGATTAAGAGCTGCGATCCTCCCAGTGAGGCACTGAACCTCCTTGATCGACCGTGAGGCGGCCATCTCCTGGATGGCGCGAATTTTCTCCGGATTAGCCTCAATCCCACGCCCCGACACCATGAAGCCCAGGAACTTTCCTGAGGTTACCCCAAAAGCACATTTGGTCGGGTTCAGCTTCATTCTGTATTTTCGAAGAGCGCCAAAAGCTTCCTCGAGGTCGGCAACATGATTTCCGGAAGATCTACTTTTCACGAGCATATCGTCCACGTACACCTCCATGTTTCGGCCGATTTGTTCTTTGAAGATTTTGTTTACCAACCGCTGATAGGTTGCACCTGCGTTCTTGAGGCCGAACGGCATAACCCTGTAGCAGTAAAGGCCGCGACTAGTGATAAAAGCAGTCTTTTCTTCATCTTCCGATGCCATCCTAATCTGGTTATAGCCGGAGAATGCGTCCATAAAAGTGAGAAGCTCGTGGTCCGAGGTAGCGTCCACCAGTTGGTCGATCCTGGGCAGGGGGTAGCTGTCCTTTGGGCAAGCTTTATTCAGCTTTTTGAAGTCGATACACATCCTCCACTTGCCGTTTGCCTTCTTGACCAAGACAACATTGGAGATCCACTCTGGATAATTGACCTCCTTGATGAATCCGGCCTTGAGAAGTTTATCCACTTCCTCGGCTATCGCCTTCTGCCTCTCTGGGGCATGACTCCGAATTTTTTCTTTTGTTGGTCGATGTTTAGGATCGACCGCCAGATGATGTTCCATGACCTCTGTTTCGATCCCCGGCATGTCCGCCGGGACCCATGCGAAAACGTCCGCATTTCTTCGGAGAAAGTCCACGAGATGCGTCCGCACCTCCTCCTTCAGGTTGGAGCCAATCAACACCACGTGCTCCGCATTCCCATCATTCAAAAGAATTGGTATCAGGTCCTCGATCGGGCCGCCCCTCTCTTCAGTGAGGTCGTCGCGCGCATCCAACCCGTCGACTGGACAAAGATCCGCTTGATCGCTTCTTTGCAGGGTAATATTGTAGCAGTGCCTGGCCAGCGCCTGGTCTCCCCGAACTTCTCCAATCCCCTTGTCAGTGGGGAACTTCAACTTCAAATGATAGGTTGAAACAACGGCTCTGAGGGCATTGAGGTCGGGACGGCCAAGAATTGCATTGTAGGCAGATGGCGCTTTTACCACCAGGAAATTCACCAGAGCCCTGGACTGCTTTGGATGCTGACCCGCGGTCACAGTTAGAGCTATCGTTCCTTCCGTAGGAACGGCGTCACCAGTAAACCCTATCAAGGGGGAGCACATCGGCCTTAGATGACCGCCAAGAGTGGTCATTCTTGAAAAGGCGTTGTAGAACAAGATGTCAGCCGAACTTCCGTTGTCGACGAGAACGCGACGGACATCATAATTTGCTATGTTCAAGGAAACTACGACCGCGTCGTTGTGAGGGAATTGGACTCCCTGGGCGTCTTCTTCAGTGAAGGCTATGGGTTCCTCGACTTTTTGCCGCTTGGGGGGTGCAGCTGAATCGCCGATCGCCTCTTGCTGGGATTCCCCCGAGACGACATTAACGGAATCCCGCGGAGACTGGTCGCCCGACCACCTTTTATCGGCGGTCACAGCCAGAGGTAGTTGTGTAGAAACCCCGCGAGAAGGCATCGGACAGGGAAAGGAGGCTTGGGTGCCAGAAAGGATGGCCGGAAGCGGATCCGTTGAGCGCTCCTTTAAGAACAAGGGTGCTGCAAAGATTCGCGCCCTCCTTCTAGCGCCAATCCTGTTGGTGCAAAAATCCGCCTGCGCCGGAGAAGCTGGAGTTGAGGAGGCCGCGGTCGCCGCCGGGACCTGCAAGGGAAGTCTAAACCGGAGGTGGGGTTGCTCCGGCAAGACCCTCCGACGCTCAAGTCAGTTCTCTGCCTCAACAAGAATGGAGTGCTCAAACGGAGAATTTAGCAGAGTTACGAGATAAGAGAAATGAGCTTAAAAAAATAACGTATCTGAGTCCCCCCTTTTTATAGGCGGGGGAGGCAGCGGACTGATGGCGACATGTGTAACCGTCTGGTAGTGGGCCGCCCACGGTCAGGAAAATTAATTGTGGAGAGTAGTGGGGTAGACTCGTGGCTGTTGTCATAGTCTGCCACGTATGGCCTGTTGCGGATAGTGGGGCGGCGTCCGTTGCCGCTAGCTGTCAGTTTGTAGTGGGATCGTGCAGCACCTGCCGCAGGGAGTGGGACAGAATCGTGGCCGTTTGCTACAGCCTGTCAGGGAGTAATGGGTCCGTTGCTGGAGCCGCGTAGAATCCGCTGTAGGACCTGGAACAGGATCATGATTGTTGTCGCGATCTGCCGAGGGGGTGCGGATCTGTCGATTGAGGTTCGGCCGCGGTTGAAGTCCGACCTCCGTAGGAGCCCGGGTGGAACCGCTCTGATGTCGAAGGTGGAGCCCGGCTCCCGTAGGAGTCCGGGCGGAGCCGTTCTGGTGTCGGAGGTGGAGCCCGGCTCTCATAGGAGTTCGGGCAGAGCCGTTCTGATGTCGGAGGTGGAGCCCGGCTCCCGTAGGAGTCCGGGCGGAGCCGTTCTGATGTCGGAGGTGGAGCCCGGCTCCCGTAGGAGTCCGGGCGGAGCCATTCTGATGTCGGAGGTGGAGCCCGGCTCCCGTAGGAGTCCGGGCGGAGCCGTTCTGGTGTCGGAGGTGGAGCCCGGCTCCCGTAGGAGTCCGGGCGGTGCTGCTGCAAACAAAGTCAGGGGTGAAGTCCGGCTTTGATAGGAGTCCGGATTGAGCTTACCAGCGATTGATATTGAGAGCGAAGCCCGACTCCCGTAAGAGTCCGGGCGGAGCTGTTTTGATGTTGGCAGCGGAGCCCGGCTCCCGTAGGAGTCCGGGCGGAGCAGCGCTTGCTGATGGCGGTGGAGCCCGGCTCCCGTAGGAGTCCGGGCGGAGCTGCACTTGCTGATGGCGGTGGAGCCCGGCTCCCGTAGGAGTTCGGGCGGAGCTGTACTTGCTGATGGCGGTGGAGCCCGGCTCCCGTAGGAGTCCGGGCGGAGCTGTGCTGATGTCGAAGATGGAGCCCGGCTCCCGTAGGAGTCCGGACGGAGCCGTTCTAGTGGGAATTTCGGCCGCGGGTATTTTATACCCAACAGTAATTCATGTACATATACAAAAATAAGCACAACCGTCAATAGTCTGACGATTGGATTTGGGACACTATTCCCAACAATCTCCCACTTGGCCTAAAGCCAATCGGTGCAGTATTTAATACCCATCTTCGACTTGTAGTCGTCGAACTCCTTCACCGCAATAGCTTTAGTGAATGGGTCGGTCAGGTTCTCTTTTCTATCAATCTTCAAAAGGTCGACGTCACTTCAATCCACAATTTTTCAGATGAGATGGTAGCAGCGCAGAATATGCTTCGTCTGTTGGTGTGCCTTGGGTTCCTTCGCCTGGGCAATGGCTCCAGAGCTGTCACAGTAGAGTAGAACTGGACCAACAAGGGAGGGTGCTACTCCGAGCTCGATGATGAATTTTCTCAGCCATACCATTTCTTTGGCAGCATCTGATGCAGCGACATACTCCGCCTCGCAAACTGAATCAGCCACTGTGTGTTGCTTGGAACTCTTCCAGCAGATAGCCTCACCATTAAGGGTAAAAATAAATTCCGACACACTTTTGCTGTCATCGTGATCAGACTGAAAACTAGAGTATATAAACCCTATAAGTCTCAAGTCCAATTCACCATAAACAAGCCACTGGTCCTTAGTATTTCTTAAATACTTCAGGATGGTTTTAACAACCTTCCAGTGATTCTTCCCTAGATCAGATTGGTATCTACTCACTACCCCTAGTGAGTATGCCACATCTGGTCGTGTACATGTCATGGCGTACATGATAGATCCCACTGTCGAAGCATATGGAATCCTATCCATACGCTCTCTCTCTTGAGATGTCGTCAGACAATCCCTCTTCGAGAGAGAAATTCTATGGCCTATCGGTAGATAGCCTTTCTTGGAATTCTCCATGCTAAACCTCTTCAGCATAGTATCTATGTACGTAGACTGGGATAAACCAAGCAATCTTTTAGATCTATCCCTATAGATCCTCATTCCTAGGATGTAGGAAGCTTCTCCCAAATCCTTCATGGAGAACTGTGACGACAGCCAAATCTTTATTCCCTGTAATGCAGGGACATCATTCCCGATTAAGAGAATATCATCCACATACAATACAAAAAATACCACTACTGACCATTAGCCCACTTATAAATGCAGGGCTCTTCTCCGTTCTTAACGAAGCCATACATCTTGATCGTCCTATCAAAACGTATGTTCCAACTCCGAGATGCCTGCTTAAGTCCATAAATGGACCTCTGTAGTCTGCACACCTTAGACTCATCAGTGGATGTGAATCCTTCAGGTTGTATCATATACACCTCTTCATCCAGCTCTCCATTTAGGAAAGCTGTCTTCACACCCATCTGCCAGATTTCATAGTCCAGATGGGTAGCTATCGCAAGCATAATCTGAATGGATTTGAGCATTGCCACAGGAGAAAATGTCTCGTCATAGTCTATACCATAACGTTGACGATATCCCTTGACAACCAGATGGACTTTATAGGTTTCCACCTTTTCGTCTGCACCTCTCTTCCTCTTGAAGACCCACTTACACCCTATGGATTTTACTCCTTCGGGTGGGTCAACCAATATCCACACATCGTTGATCTTCATGGACTCCATTTCGGATTTCATGACCTCTAGTCATTTCTCAGAGTCGGGTCTCTGCATTGCATCCATGTAGGTGATCGGATCCTCGTCGTTTTCATCAAGTTTAATAGGATCATCATCCCGGACCAAGAAACCATAGTATCTGTCTGGTTGACGTGGTACTCTACCAGATCGCCTTAAGGGTGCTTGAACAATGGGCTCCAGATCTGATCTAATCAAATCCGGTTCAGGTTCAGCAACTTGTGTCTGTTTTTTCACCTGTCGAACTTCGTCAAGTTCGACCTTAGAGGCAACAGTCCCTTCATCAAGGAACTTCTTTTCCAAAAAGATTGCCTTAAGTCTGACAAACACCTTTTGCTCATCAGCCAGGTAAAAATAATATCCTTTGGTCTCTTTTGGATATCCTATAAAATTACACTTGTCAGACCTAGGTCCTAGCTTGTCCGTAATTAAACGTTTAATATAAGTCAGACACCCCCAAACCCTAAGGTGCGAGAGTACTGGCTTACGTCCTATCCATATCTCATACGGCATTTTGGTTACAGACTTACTCAAAACTCTATTTAGAAGGTAACAAGCCAATTCGAGTGTATATCCCTAGAAGGAGATCGACAGACCAGCAAACCCCATCATGGATCGAACCATGTCCAACAAGATCCGATTCCTCCTTTCAGATACACCATTATGCTGTGGTGTTCCAGAAGTAGTCCATTGAGAGAGAATCCCATTCTCCCCAAGATATGTCAGAAACTCATTGAAAAGGTATTCACCTCCTTGATCAGATCGAAGAGTTTTAATATACTTCTCAGTTTATTTTTCTACCTCATTTCGGAATAGTTTGAACATTTCAAATGACTCTGACTTATGCTTCATTAAATAGACATACCCATACCTCGATAGGTCATCTGTGAAGGTTATGAAGTAGAAATATCCACCTCTTGCACTTGTGCTCATGGGTCCACATACATCAGAATGTACCAGACCCAAGAGTTCACTGGCTTGCTCACTTTTTTCAGTAAAAGGTGACTTGGTCATTTTACCAAGAAGATAGGACTCACAGGTTGAAAGTGATTCACAATCACCTACTTCAAGAATTCCTTCTTGAGCCAACCTGTTTATCCTATTCTTATTGATATGACCTAGCCTATAGTGCCAAAGGTAGACTTCTGACATATTATCTATTCTAGGGCATTTACCGGAGGTTTGAACCATATTAATAGGTTGTGATAGAAAGTAAATTTCATTATTAAGTTGTCCAACAAATATTGTAACACCATTCAAAATGATATTGGAAATATTTTCTTTTATTAAAAATTGATAACCGTACATGGCCAAAAAGCCTATAGAAATAATATTTAATAAAAAGCTTGGACAATAGTGACATTCACTCAAAATTATATTTCGAGAATTGATTACAAGGTTCATGATTCTTATGCTAGAAATGAAACTTTGCTTCCATCTCCAACGTTCAGGAATCTCTCGCCTTCATCAAATCTTCTACTGACCTGCAGACCCTGCATCGAATTGCAAATATGATAAGGGCTTCCGGTATCCAATACTCAGGCAGTAGTATCACAAATGAAAAGTTGCAAGGTGTTATCATATAAGTACCTTGCTTCTTCTTTGGCCTGTTCGGGTCCAGTGAGGCAATATATAGAGGACAGTTTCTCTTCCAGTGCCCCTGCTTCTTGCAAAAAAGCACTCCGCCTGGCTCTGGTCGGGCTTGCGCTTCTTGGTCTGACCCTATGCAGACGTCCTAGCATGCAGCTGCACCTTCTTCTTCTTCTTCTTCTTATTCTTCTTCCCTTTCTTAAAGGGTCGACGATCAGAAGAAGACCCTCCCACAACATTCACCGACTCCTTATGGAGCTGGTGATCCTTCTCAAAGTTCTGCAGCAACCCCAACAAGCCATGGTAGTTCACTACAGGCTTTGTCATTCGAAAATGAGTAAGGAAGGGAATGAAGGACTTGGGTAGAGAATTAAGGATCACATCCTTACCGAGCTGCTCGTGCAGGGAAAAACCCAGTTTACTTAGGTGCTCAATCATTTCGATCATGTACAGTACATGATCAGTGATTAAGGCTCCATCCCTCATCGAGCATTAAAAATGGCACAACTAGTTTTGTGCCTTTCAACGTCATCAGGCATGCCAAAAGAGTCGTTCAACATTTGAAGCATCTCCTGTGGCTGGGTGTTCTCGAACCTGCGACTGAACTCATCATTCATTGCCGCCAGCATTATGCACCGGACGTTGGTGCGGTCGTTGAGCCACTTCTGGTAAGTGTCTCGGACCGTCCCTCTAGTGTTCAGGGCTGGCTCCTCAGGTGCCGGATCCGTTACTACATAAAGGATCCGCTCATGCTGAAGGATGATTTTTAATTTTCGATATGAGCTATCAAAATTAGGTCCATGAGCTTGTCATTATCTAATAATGACCGGAGCGACAGGGTAGTGGCCATAGCTGCATAAAGAAAACCAGACCTATATTAGTACATAAATTATTAATACTAAAGACTTGGACTTTAGTCAAAATTTCTCTCGATATTTTTACGAATTGGTAGCCTCAACCTCCAATTCGAAGAATTACTTTAATTTCTTAGTGGGTACTAGAATCCACACAGACTACACACGAGCCCAACTTTGGTTTGTCAACCCATGTACATCTATGGGTAGGTTCATAACCAGTTGTTTCTCTAAACAACTTCTAGTAATTAATTTTGCCCCAGAACCTAATCAATAGGCTTTGGCCTCCACTAAAAAAATCTGGTTAGGTCCAACCATTAATATGATTTGATTTAGTGAATCGGATCAATAAATGATCAAGCCCAACTTTGGTCGGCCAACCTAACCACCATCAGAAAGACTCAAACCAAATTATCATACTATGAATGATAATTCCATTAGTCAATAAGCACCAGGCCTTTGGGCCTCTAATGATTATTAAACTAATGGACTCATTATCACTCACTTAATGGGAGGCTATGACTTAGTTATCAATATAACTTAATCATTTTTAGGACTTAATAATTTTTTTTTTTGAGAATTTTATTAAAGAATAGATGAGAAGAAATATCCAGCCAATTTCAATCCTCCCACTGACTTCACCAGTCAGATTAAAAAGGATTTACTTAAAGCTGGCATTAGGAGCACCTAAATTAGTCAAACTGATTTACCTAATGACATGGGTGAGCCCTAATCACCAAGTGATCTAATCAAAACCTAATTCACCAGGTTGGCCAGGTAAGTGAGATCAATGGTGGGGATAAGCCATTAACTCGTCAGAGATCGAATCACTGCGAGTAACTCCCGCTTAAAAATCACTGGTCAAACTGTCAAACTTACCTTAGACACCAACGGTTCATTAGTTTTAATTTGATCAACTTAGTAAATAGGGTTCCACCGCATAGCCATGAATTAGTCCATCTTGGTCTAGTTAAAGACATGGATCCATTCAACTATAACTATTGGAGTTGAGTCTAGAGTATCCTTGACCTAATCTAATTCAACTTTTGATTAGATTTGACCAATTACTCTAATTTAGTCCATTTCTTTAAGCTAACCTTAGGTCTAACCCAATTATGGACCTAATCCATCTAACCCATTGACCCACAAGTTTATGCAATTGTCTTAGGTTTAATTCACAATTCTAGAACTAAGACAATACTTAATTCTTTTAATTAAGTATTTGGACTGATAGGTCAGGGTTTGGTATTTCAAAAATAATTTTTAAATTTGAAAGATTTTATTTTCTATTCACTAAATATGTTGACTTATTACACAAATATATTAGCACATTTCATAAATAGCAATCTTATTACTAATTACATAACAAAAATAGCTCAATCAAAATAAATCATGAATATTTCTTTTGCTACTTCATCTGCATGGGATATAATCGCATCGCATCCCTACCGCCATAGGAGACCCCATCGAATGGGAAGAGAGGGCCTTTAAACCCTACTTTTCTCCTATGACCGGACGGCCATGGCAACCAACCCAATTCAATTACTTGCTACTTGGATCAAGTATATCTAAATATATCAATTTCAAAATTTAAATTTAAATTTTAAATTTTAAATTTTAAATTTTGAATTTCAAATTTCAAACAAATTTCAAATTTTAAATTTTTGAATTTCAAATTTTGAATTTCAAATTTTGAATTTTAAATTTTGAATTTCAAATTTAAAATTTCAACCAAATTTTAAATTTTAAATTTTGAATTTCAAATTTTTGAATTTTGAATTTAGAATTTCAAATTTCAAATTTCAAAATTCAAATTTTAAATTTTAAATTTTTGAATTTTAAATTTTGAATAAATTTTAAAATTCAAAATTTAAAATTTAAATTTTAAATTTTAAATTTAAACTTTTAGATTATAACTTAATCTATGCATGCAAATATATATATCATATCTAATAACCCGCTCTGATACCATTTGTGGGAAAAATTCAGTGCAGGGGTAAAATAGTAATTTTAAAACTTTTCAAAATTACTATTTTATAGTGAAAATTATTAATTAATCTAATTAATTAATAAAAATTTATCCTACACTAGGATCTAAATATGATATATAGCATGTATGTATTTAAATTTAAAATTGAATTTGAATAGTAAACACTTTACTATAATGTGTTCAGAACACAATCTTTGTGCGGGTAGTAGATCACCGCAATCTGATCACCATCGGAAGAGTTTGATCATCATGATGTAGCCACATAGTGTGTCTGACCTCTGCAGATCATCCACACAAAGCTTCCGATCTGATCGACTCCTCACGACTGCTAGCTCATTGTAGAGCCCTTTCGACGGTCGATGTTGATTGAACTCCTTCGATCGATGTCTGCTGATTCTTTAAATACTCCAGATCATCAGCAGACATGGTTGAGAGGATGTTGAAGATTTTCTTAAAATTTGATGGGCTCACGACACTCGTAGCTCACCTTCTCACTTCCCAACTCCAGGCTGAAACCCTGAAGAACTCACTGAAATCCTGCGCACACTTTTTCTTTCTTTTCTTTCTTTTTCTCTCGGAAGGATATAGACCTTTACCTTGCACACAAGGATTTCTCACACCTAGATTTTCTCTCCAAAAATTTTTCTTGCACACGTCCCACTCTTCTCCTCCTTTTAAAACAATGTCAAACATCTTATCCACGTGAGAGAATAAAGATGAGTAATTGCACATTTGAATTCAAATCAAATTTTGAATTCAAATGGAAACCAATTTATCCCTATCCACTAAGAGTGTGAGAAGAGGAGGGCGTGGCTTAATTTGTGCATGAGTGATTTCATGAGAAACATTTTCTCGTGTAATAAATGGGGCGCTAAAAGAGGATAAGGTCAAGGCGCTAAGATTGGTTGCTCATTCAAATTCAAACTTTATTTTGAATTTGAATGGCCAACCAATCATCCTTATCCACTCATTTGGCACATTAAAGTAGGGTGTGAGGAGGGCTTTGTGTGAGAAAAAATTCATGAGAACTTCCTTCTTGTGAATTCAAATGGGTGCAGTGGAAGTGAGGTGGCGTAGGGAGAATGGGTCAAGGTGGTTTCATTATTTAAACCAACCTAATTGAACCAAATAAGTTAGGCCCAATTAGACTAATTTAAACCCAACTTAATTAGGCTTAATTAGACTCAATAAAATTTTAATCAAATCAAGAATTGATTAAGCCCAACCCCTGATCAAATCAGAGACCAAACCATCTCGATGATTAGGTCAACTCTTAACCTAATCGGGTCAAACCCAACTGAATCCAATTCAATTAGACTTGATCCAAAAATAATTACTCAATCAAATTGAGTTAATTAGCAATCAAATCACTAATTAAACCTCTCATAAATATTGAGTCCAAATCTGATGGATAATCGGACATCAGAATTCATCGATATGTGACCCTGATCGAAGAGTCCCAAACCAGTGAGACTCTTGACCCCGGTACCCAAAATGTTCTAGCTGTGGAGCAGACTTCTTTCAAGAGAAAGTCTAGTTGGAAGAAGAAGATAAAATCCACTAAGAAGCAGAAGAAAGAGAGCAAGCCAAAGAAGGACATTCCAAAAAAGGCTGAAGCAAAGAGAAAGTATTTTCACTATGATGCTGAAGGCTACTAGAGGAGGAACTATCCACTCTACCTGGAGAGTCTAAAGACCAAAAAGGGAATAAGCCTTCAGAAGGTATGCTCGTAATTAAATCTAACTTTACAGTTTCTTCTACTTCTAGTTAGATATTAGACTCTGATTCGAGTGCTCATATATGTACCTTAATACAGGGTCTAATATAAAGTAGGAGGTTGAGGGAAGGTGACATGATCCTTCAGGTCGATAATGGAGCAAAAGTTACTACAGAAGCCATTGATATTTATCCTCTTGGATTATCGTTGGTTTTTAGATTAGATTTAAAAGACTGCTATTTTATTTCTGTAGCTAGTCAAAATTTAATTTTCATGTATGTGCTAGCACAGAAAGGTTTTGAATTTAATTTTAATAAAGACTTTTATTTCATTTATTTACAAAATAAATTAGTTGTACATGGTTTTTTAATTGACAGTCTATATCACTTATATGTTGATGCGAATGTGAATTTGAATGAGCGAATAGTGAGTGCCGTAGGTCAAAAGAGATTCAGAGATGAAATTAACCAGAAGTACTTGTGGCATTATAGACTAGGCCATATTGGAGAGGATAGGATTAACAAACTGAAAAAGGATGGGATCCTTGGCTTTCTTCATCCAGAGTGGTATCCAACTTGTAAATCTTACCTTCGAGAAAAAATGGCTATGTTACCCTTTGTAGGACATAGGGAAAGGGCCACTAAGTTACTTGTCCTGATATACATCGATGTGTGTGGGATATTTGATGTGCAGATCAGGGGTGGTTATAGCTACTTCATTACCTTTATCGATGATCTGTCCAGGTATGGATATATGTATCTGATGAAACATAAATCTGAAGTCTTTGAAAAGTTCAAAAAAATTCAGAAATGAAGTAAAAAATAAATAGACAACCCATTAAGATTTTTGATCTAATCGAGGAGGTGAATACTTTAGTCAAATATTTTTAGAATATCTTAAGGACAACGACATAGTTTTTTAATGAACTCCTCCCAGAACACCTCAGCTCAATCGGATATCCGAAAGGAGAAATAGGATCCTATTAGATATGGTCAGATCCATGAACAGCTTCACTGATCTACCCTTATATCTTTGGGGACATGCCTTATTAACTGTCATTCACTTATTGAATAGGGTTCCATCAAAATCTGTTCCTATCACATCATATGAGATATGGTATGATAAGAAGCTGAGTTTAGATTATCTTAAGATTTGAGGATGTCCACCTATGTCAAGAGATAAATGGCTGATAAATTGGAGAATAGATCTATTTCTAGAGTTTCCAAAAGAATCAATGGGATACTATTCTACTTTCCATAAGATCACAACATGATTGTGAGTCGGAATGCCATATTCTTAGAAAAATAGTTTATCCAGGATGATGGAAGTGGGAGGTTAGTTAAGCTCGAAGAGAAGGTCTCTGAAGAGCAAAGAGCTATAGATTCTCAGGAATCCATTATTCATGAGCCAGTAGTTGACGTTTCTCGACCACCTTATAGATCTAGCAGGGTCTCCCGACCTCTTGAAAGTTATATGGGTATGCTTATGGAGGAAGTAAAGAAAATATTCTTTATGGAGATAAGGATCATGGTGATAATTTAATATCTTTGACAAGATGATGTCTGATATCAATTTTGAGAAATGGTTAGATGCAATGAAGTCAAAAATTGACTCGATGCATTCAAACCAAGTATGGACCTTAGTGATCCATTCTAGGGTATAGTACCCATTGGGTGTAAATGGATATATAAAGAAAAAATAGATGTCAATGGTAAGGTAAAGACCTATAAAGCTAGGGTTGTGGCAAAAGGTTATAGCCAGCACGAGGGCATTGACTATTAAGAATCTTTTCATCTGCAGCCATGTTGAAATCTATCCGCACTCTACTTGCTATTGCAGCTTATTATGATTATGAAATCTAGCAGATGGATATAATAACTGCTTTCCTGAATGGATATTTGAGGAAGATATATATATGAAATCATTTTTGGGTTTCACATCTGGTGATAGTGATCACAGAGTCTGCAAGCAACAAAAGTCCATATACGGATTAAAACAAGCTTCTCGGAGTTGGAATCATCATTTTGATGATGCGATCAAATCATTTGATTTCATCAAGATTGAAGAAGAACCTTGAGTATACAAAAGGAGCAGTGGGAGTGCAATAACATTTCTCATATTATATATGGATGATATTCTTCTCATTAAAAATGATATTCTCATGTCGACCACGGTCCAAAGATGGTTGTCCAAAAAATTTTCATGAAAGACCTAGGGGAAGCATCCTATATTCTTGGAATAAAGATCTATAGGGATAGATCTAAAAGGAAGCTAGACCTGTTATAAAAGCTCCATATAGAGAAAGTGCTGAAGAGGTTCAGAATGAAAAATTCTAAAAGAGGACTTTTACTTTTTAGGCATGGTATTCATCTTTTCAAGACGATGTGTCCAACCACATCTGAGCAAGTTCAATACATGAGTAGAATTCCTTATGCCTCCATCATAGGGAGCCTTATGTATGCCATGTTGTGTACTCGACCTGATATTATCCTTGCTGTGAGTGTCATGAGTAGGTATCAGTCGAATCTAGACGAGGAGCACTGAATAGGTGTGAAGAATAATCTTAAGTACTTGAGAAGAACTAAAGATTTATTCTTGATCTTTGGGGGAGGTTCTAAGTTGCGAGTCGAGGGGTATACTGATTCAGACTTCATGTCTGATCCTAATGATAGAAAGTTTACGTTAGGATATGTGTTCGTATAAATGGTGGCACAGTCAGTTGGAAAAATTTCAAGCAACCCATCATAGCGGATTCGACCACAGAGGCTGAATATATCGCTGCTTCGAATACTGCAAAGGAAGGCTTCTGATTCAAAAACTTTATTACGAAACTTAGGGTCATGACATCAGATGCCATACCACTTTACTATAACAACAATGGAGCCATAGCACTTGCTAAGGAGTCGAGGTCTCATCAAATATCAAAGCACATCGAATGGCGATATCATATTATATGCAACTACTTCGAAAAGAAATATATCGAAGTGTGAAGAGTAGACTCCATGAATAATGTGGTAGACTCACTGACAAAGCAATTGAGCTAGTAAAAAATGAAAGACCACCTTGAGAGGATGGGACAAAGATTAGTGACGAATTGACTTTAGTCCATGTGAGAGATTATTAGATATATATTCTAGAAGCTAATATGACTGACACATTGTCATAAAGCTCGGACACAATTTTATATTTAATACATTGATTTGATTGATAAAAGATAAGTTTAATTTTCATTCAAGTGTGATGTGTCTTTGAATCATCCATGGAATTAACATTTCGATACATATTCTCAAAGTGTTGAGAATTAGAGAGACATGTATTTAATTCCTAAATGCTCTCGATCATAGTATCATCATGAGGATGGTGATCGATCCAGATAGATCGATGCATAAATTGCTTCCTTCGGAGTAAATGAGTCTCTGATCTATAGTGTAGAGACACTGAGCGACGAGTGCGGGTAGTTGTTGGAGAACAACTAGTACTGAGCATGACCATACGAGAGATCATTTGGATTTCTACTCGATCGTCAGTGATTGTCTCGATGCTATAGTTTTGTGAATAGTCCTTTGATCTGTGATGGTATGATTGCTCATAGTGAGGCTACTAAAGTTTGACAGACACATAAATATGGTCTCAATGAGCTCTTATAGTGGATGTTGGTGACAGTTGGTCCACTATAGGAGTAGGGTGCGCATCAAGATGAAATCTATCGACTTTCATAGAAAAAATTCTTATGAGATTTGAGATGCTAAGTTCGAAAGTCTTGGTCACAGCAGTGTGATTGTTGGAAAAGAATTTTCATAAAGATCACAATTGGACTTGAGCTGATCGAATCTATCATATGACTGATGATGAGGTTTGACGATTTATCCATGACCTGTCATCTAGTTAGGACTCACGATAGAGGGACTAAATCACACGTGAATTACACCTTGAGATTCTTTTTCAGTTCTACTGGGTTGCCACTACATACTGCTAGGTGTCACTGGTGGATTGTGAGAGCTTCCTAGGATTGCTCAGGATTGACAATCCTTGATGAGTTAGAATGAAATTTTCTGGCTGTTGAAAAGAGTTTCAATGATACTATGATAGAGATCATTATATATCTCACTACTAGATAGAATTAAATCTATAGGATCACACAACAAAGGGATTAAATCTAAAATCAGCAATTGGCTTATGAAGTTTCAATTGGTTTAGAGAAATCCTATTGGATTCAGAAATAACCTTACTAGCACATGGTTGGAATCAATTTTCTCTTTACGTTTAAATTTTTTATTTGATAAGATTAATTTAAATTTAATTATTACTAACAATCTAAATAATTAGATTCATTGGGCTCCAATTGTTGGGTGCCTAAGGTTTTGGATCAAATGAATTAAGGGTTCAAGTCCTTAATTAATTTCCTTGATAGTTTTGATTGGGCGCTACTTGATTTGATCAAGTTGGATGTATCCACCCATTAGAGGGCATGTGGAACTATTATGGGGCATCCCATAGGTGCCATGTTGGATGTGGCTTTGTGGGTGCAAAATCTAAAAATTTTGGTGCCTAAAGGATCTCCTAAAGGGAGTCAAATAATTAAAGGAATAAAGATTCCTAATGCAAGTAGGACTTGTATTAAGTGGTTGTTTGATTTTGAATGAGATTTAAACCTTATGTCTATTTAAAGGGACCTTCTCTAAGGCCTCAAAGAACTTCAACCAGTAGCCCCACGCCTCCCTTGAAGAGCCCATGCCCCCTCTTTCTCTTCTCCCTTAGAGATCTAATGCCCAAGCTTGGGCGTCCTCCATTTTCAATGCCCAAAGGTGTTTGGGCGTCTCCTATTGCTTGCTGGTTTCTAGTCCCTGGTTGCTACATAATCTAAGGAAGAAAAGCAAGAGAAGAAAAGAAGAAGAAGATCAAGAAAAGGATCAAAGAGTTGATCGTGATCTAGGCTTCATTCAGATTCGCAGACTGATTTTTTCATAGAGAAGAAAAAATCAATATCAAAAAGGGCTATTCCAAGCTGATCCTGAGTGGATACCTGTAGAGGTCGGATACTTATGCGGCTAAGAGAGAGCCTCTTCTCTTTCAGATCTAGATTTGAAGAAAGAAATTGTGAAATAGGTATATGATTCGATCACATATTCAATTTCAACATATGTTCAATTTCAGTATATGAAGTAAATCCTAGTGCTTTATATTTTATACATACATAATTTATATTAAAAGGTATTTTAATCTTCTATTCTACAATGATGTTTAGAAAAAAAATATTTTATGCATACCCCGACATAGAAATTCTAATATTAGGATAGTCTAGGGTTAAACTATCAATCCTGATGGATCATCCTCATTGTATTCCAACCTTTCAAATCCATCATATAGATAATCCTAACTAAGATTTTACTAAATTAAAATATAGTGATACATCAGCTCCTATAATTTGGAGGGGTCAATTCCATCTTCATCCACACACAGACTTCGTAAGTACTTGACTGTACCCAGTGGCCTTCCGTCACTGTATTACAAATACAGATAGTCCGATAACAAAGCACAGTGAGTTGCTTGCAAGTCACTATGGTGATCTTAAGTCAGAGAGATACTTATGCCCATATGCTTCGTGATCTGCTCTTAACAGCAGAGTGCTCAACAAGTGAGTCACTTGTTCGGTGATGATGTACTCCTATATCTCACCTGTATGCCATACCAGTATCTCCATACTCTTTGGTTAAGAGGATAGCCAATCTATATGGCATATAACGATCTTCGATCGATAAATATTATTATCCTTCAATGATGTACCATTTGGTCACCAACATGTTTAAGAACTATATGATAAAGCTTTCTTTATCAATTACTTTATAGTTCTAAGGACTTTATCACAATATAAGAGTTCCAACAAGGAAGATGTAACTTTATGATGAAAGATACCAAAATAACTTTTATTCAATGATCAAATGATTTATATACATATTACAAAAGGAGCACAATCATCCATACAATTGACTTTAGGATATATTTTTCAATAACTCTCACTTGAACTAAAGCCAATCAGGATAGTATCTTATATCCATCTTCCACTTATGATCATCGAACTCTTTGATCTCGAGAGCTTTAGTGAAGGGATCGGCTATGATCTCCTTTCTGTCGATCTTCTGAAGCTCGAGTCACCTCGATCTATGATCTCTCATATAAGGTGATAGCGACATAAAATATGCTTGGTATGCTGGTGTGACTTTGGTTCTTTTGCTTGAGCTATGGCTCCAGTAAAGTTGCAGTATAGCAGAATAGGACCATCAATAGAGGGTGTAACTCCAAGCTCAATGATAAATTTTTATAACCACACTACCTCTTTTGTAGCATCAGATGTAGTAATATATTCTGCTTCACATATAGAATCAGCCACAGTATGTTGCTTGAAATCTTCCAACATATTGCTCCTCTATTTAAGGTAAATACGTAGCTGAACATGTTTCTACTGTCATCATGGTCTGACTAAAAACTAAAATCAGTATATCTCACAAGTTTCAAGTCAGTGTTTCATAGAAAAATTATTGGTCCTTAGTATTTCTCAAATACTTAAAGATTTTCTTTACAACCTTCCAATGGTTTTCATCCGGATCAGACTGATACCTACTCACTACCCCTAGTGAGTAGGCTACATCCAGTCTCATACACGTCATGACATACATGATAGATTCTACTGTCAAAGCATATCGGATCCTACTCATATGCTCTCTCTCCTAAAGGATTGTCAGACAATCCTTCTTAGAGAGAGTAATCACATAGCTTATCGAAAGATAGCCTTTCTTGGAATTTTTCATATTGAACCATTTCAATATGGTATCGATATACATGGATTGGGACAATCCAAGTAACCTTCTAGATCTATCTTTATAGAACTATGATGAGAGTCACAACTTTATACTCTGCAAAGCTGGGATGTCATTTTTTATTAACAGTGTGTCATCTACATATAGTACAAGAAAGATGACTACAGAATCATTAGTCTATTTATTGATGCAAGGCTCTTCTTTATTCCTAACGAAGCCATATATTTTGATCACCTTATCAAAATGTATGTTCCAACTCCTAGATGCCTACTTAAGTCCATAGATGGACTTATTTAGTTTGCACATCTTAGATTCGTTTGTGGATGTGAACCCTTCAGGTTGTATCATATATACCTCTTTTTTAGCTCTCCGTTAAGAAAAATAGTTTTGGCATCTATTTACCATATCTCACAATCTAAGTATGCTGCTATTGCAAGCATAATCTGAAAGACTTGAGCATTGTCACAGATAAGAACGTCTCATCACAGTCAATACTATTATGTTGATGGTAATCCTTGACAGCTAGACGGGTTTTATAGGTCTCCACCTTTCTGTACGTTCTTTTTTTCTTTTGAAAATTCACTTGCACCCTATAGATTTTATCCCTTCAGATGGATCAACTATTGTCCATACATTATTGATCTCCATAGACTCCATCTTGGATTTCATGGCCTCAAGTCACTTTTGAAAGTCGGGCCTTTGCATAGCTTCCATATATATGATCGGATCCTCATCCTTCTCATCTAATTTGATAGGATCTCTATTCTGGATCAAAAAATCATAATATCTATCAAGTTGATGTGGTACTCTACTGGATCTCCTTAATGGTGCCTCTACAGGCTCCAGATTTGATTTTCTAATTAAATCTGATTCTACGTGTACTAGTTTCTCTATCTCTTGAACTTTACCAAGTTTAATTTTGCTGGCATAGTTCCTTCTTCAAGAAACTCCTTTTTCAAAAAAATTACACCATTGCTGATAAACATATTTTAAATACCCTTTAATTTTTTTTAGATACCCTACGAATAAGTATTTATCGAACTTTAGTCCAAGCTTATCTGTCTTTAAATATTTAACATAAGCTGAACACTCCCAAATCCTAAAGTGTGAGAGCACAGCCTACACCCCGTCCAAATCTCATATGGAGTTTTATCGATAGACTTGCTCAGAACTTTGTTAAAAAAATAGCAGACAGTTTCAAGAGCATATCCCCAAAAGAAGATAGGCAGATTTATAAACCTCATCATGGATCGAACTATGTCTAACAGAATTTGATTCCTTTCTTCAGACATCTCATTATGTTGTGGTGTTTTAGGAGGGGTCCACTATGAGAGAATCCCATTCTCTTCTATATATGTCAGAAAATCACTAGTGAGGTATTCACCTCCTCAATTTGATCGAAAAATTTTAATACTCTTTTCAGTCTATTTTTTTACTTCACTACGAAATCGTTTGAATATTTCAAATGATTCTAATATGTACTTCATAAGGCAGATGTATCCATACCTCGATAGGTCATCTATAAATGTAATGAAGTAATAGTATCCTTCTCAAGCACCTATGTTCATGGGACCACACACATCACTATGTATTAAACCTAGAACATTATTGGTGTTAGAAATTGTATCCTAAAATCAATCATATGATGATTGAGTTTCTCTTTATATATAAATTTTTGATTATTAAATAAAAATTATTCTGATATTTTTTATCATAAAGTAACATCTTTCTTAAACTCTTGTACTGTGATGAAGTCCTTAGAACTATGTTAGTGTATGATAAAGAAAGAATTTATCATATAGTTCCTAAATATATTCACGACCAAATGATATATCATTACAGGACGATGACATTTATCGAGTGGAGATCATTGTGTGCCATATAAGTTGGTTGTCCTCTTAATCAAGAAGTGTGGTGATACTAGTATGGCATCCAAGTGAGATGTAGGAGTACATCGTTACTAAACAGATGACTCATCTGCTGAGTGTTTTGCTTTCAAGAGCTGCTTATGAAATACATGGGTATAAGTATCTTTCAGACCTGCGATCACCATAATGACTTGCAAATAATTCACTATACTTTGATGTCGGACTATCTAAATTTTTAATATAGTGACGGAAGGCTATTGGATACTGTTGGTGCAGAATTCTGTCGATACCAGAGAAGCTGGAGTTGAGGAGATCATGGCCGCTGTTGGGACCTGTAAGAAAAGTCTAAACCGAAGTTGGGGGTGCTCCGATAAGACCCTCCGATGCTCAAGTCAATATTCTGCTTCAACAGAAATGGAGCACTCGATTGAGATTTTTAACAGAGTTTAGAGATAGTACTTAGAGCTTAGAGGAGAACATCTCTGGGGGGTTTCTTTTATAGATGGGAGAGCGTAACCGATTGACAGCAACGTTCGCAACTGCCTGGTAGTGGGCCGTTCGGGGCCACGTGGAATTTGTTACGGAGAGTAGTGGTGTCCGTTGTCGTGACTTGTCAGAGAGTGGTGGGGCCACATAGAGTTTGTTATAGAGAGTGGAGTGGTGTCCATTGTCGCAACTTGCTGGGGAGTTCGGGTCGGACGGCTGAAGCTCGATTGGGACGTCTAGTGGAGCGAAATAGCTTTCTGTCTCAGCAATCTAAGAGAAGCTCGGATGTTTCTAAGGTTGCTGATGGGTTAACTGTTATTGGGTGCCTTAGACGTTGATACTGCAGACGGAAGTCATTTGCTGTAGAAGCCCGGACGAAAACTTTCTGTTGGAGAAATTCGGTTGGAGTTTGATTGCTAGAGAAGTCTATCTGAAATTTGTCTGATGTAGAAGCTTGTCTGAAGACTATCCGCTGGAGAGGTCCGGTTGCATAAGGGATCCAGCAGAAGGTCGACCGACAGCAGAATTTGGAAGGCATTGTGAAAGTTCGTCCGCTGGAGGAGTTCAGAGGGAATTTGTCCGTTGGAGGGGTCTGGTCGGCACTGTTGAAGTCCGGTTGGCACTGTTGAAGGTTGATGGCTGGAGAGGTACGGAAGATATCGGAGACAGTCAGTCACTGTAGAAATCCGGCTACTGGAGCATGTCCGTTGTAGAAGTTCGTCTGGAATCCATCCGCTGTAGAAGTTCGGATAGAGTCTGGTTCTTATAGAAGTCCGAAAGGAGACCGCTTACTGTAGAAGCTCAGATGGAGACGGTTGCCGTGGAAGCCCGGGTGGAAACTGCTTATTGCAGAAGCTCGGCTGAAGTCCGCTTGCAATAGAAGTTCGGACGAAATTTGCTTACTGTAGAAGCTCGGATGAAATTCGGAAGGTGGTTGACCATTGTAAAACTTGGATGGAGTCTGGTTACTATAGAAGTCCTACTGCTGGAGAAGCTCGGACATTGACGAAGTCCGAAAGAAGCTCGAAGTAAAATTGATCGTGACAGGAGGAAGTCTGGAAAAGATTCGGAGAGTAGTCGATCACTGTAGAAAGTCGGCTGATAATGAAGCCCAGAGAGCATTTGAAGCAGTCTGATAGATGACTGAAGGAGCTCATTATTGGAGAAGTTCAGAGGGTACGATAGGAGTTCGTCTGTTGGAGGAGTCGAAGGACACCGTGGAAGGTCGACTGCTGGAGGAGTTCAGATGGTATTATGGAAGCTCGGATGGTCGGGGAAGTTCAGAAAGACGCCACACAAGGTTGGAAGTCGGAAGAGTCCTGAGAGAGTTGGCCTCTTACGAACTTCGACTGGAGTTATTTTATACCCAACACCAGTCCCCCTACTTCTGAGTTCAGTTTCGAATGAAGAAAGTACAAAGAAATTTTCACAGTCAAGTTGCCCCCTTGATTTTCGTGCTCGATTGTTTCCAGATATCTTGGCATTTGGCTCGCCGATGTTGGGGTCTTTTCAAATCGAGGCGATCCGAAAAGATTTTTTCGAAATTTCTACTGGAGCATTGCTTAGGTATGGTGCAATAATGATTCTGTCAGTCATCAGCCATTTGCCACGACGAGTGGGGCACGCGGCGGTTGTAGGTCGGCCAAAGAGATCTGCAATCATTATTGCATCGGACCTTGAGGTCTATTTAAACCCATCCTCCTCCTTCAGGGGTTTCACCTTGTCTGAAATTTTTCTTCAGTCCCCTCCTCTTCCCCGAGAGCTTCGTCCTCCTCCAGCATCCCTCACGGTCTTAGGCGCCCTTCAGGTCGACCTCCATCACCTTCGCTGCCCTCCTGCACCTCTCGGACCAGCCTAGGTTAGTTTCGAAACCCTTCTTTTTCTTGCTGTTCTTTCATTTTTCTTCCTCCGCATTCTGCCCGTTCAGTTTCTCTGTGAGCGCCTTGTTTCCTATTTTTCTCAATTTTTTTGAGATTTTTATTTGATTCAAAATATCTTCCAACACTTCCTCCTCTAGCAGTTCTAGGAGTTCGTCTGCTCAGCCCCCTAAAATCCTGGTACTGTAGATGAATCTGCACTTAAGATCGAACCTCATCCGATCTTTGTACCAGACACCATTCCCAGCTCTTTAACCTCGGACGAACTCTCGCTGATTAAGATTCAGTACGGGGTTCCTCTGGAGTATGAGCTTGAGCTTCCCGGGCCAACTGACCGGGCTAGCGCTCCTCCCCCTGGCCACTTTTGCTTATACCAGGAAGCCTTCCACACCGGGCTTCGACTTCCACTTCCACCTTTTGTTGTTGCTCTTTTTCGCTTTTTGAACATTTCTCTAGTTTCTGTAGCACCGAACTTCTTTAGGTTTCTGATAGGATTTCTTTCCCTCTGTCATTTAGCTGAAGTCCGACCAACTCTTTCCTTGTTTAGAAACTTCTATACCTTTAAGCGTCACCTCTCGGCAAAAGACTGGTGGTACTTCTCCCCCCAGTTCGATAGAAAGGGATTGCTGAAAGGTGCCCCCTCTTCTATCCACAACTAGAAGGAGAGGTACTTCTACATCCGATGCCCGACCTTGAGGCTGGAGTTGCCCCCCTGGGGCTCCCTGAGGGACTCCATCCACCGGGCTTCTAGCCTAGGAAAGGATGACCTAGAAGCCTTCAATAAACTTAAGACTTATCCAGCTCCTCTCCTCTCCGACCTTCTGAAGGAGCAACTTTTATTCAATGTCGGCCTGAGCCCTCTCAACCCTGTCGGTATTCTTTCTTTCTCAAGTCATTCGTTGCTTCCTCTTTCTCTTATTCTGTTTCTATGCTGTGCCAATTCTTTTTTTTTTTCATCACAGATATGGATGCAGATGCAGCTTGGATGCTAGCCAAGGGTCTCAAGGCCCACAAGAGGAAAGGCACCGCCACTTCTGGGTTTGCGAAGAAGGCGAGGGTAGAGGAGACAAGCTCGACTGTTCCTGCCCAGGCGGCCATTGCCATTGACGCCCCCTCTGACGTCGAGCCCGCAATCCCCCGAGCTTCTTCAAGAAGCCCTCCAGCCGAGGTTTTCACTCTAGAGTCTCATCCCGAGGAGGCACCGAGGGTCAAAAGGAGGAGAAGAAAGAAGACATTGGCCCGCAAGATCCGCAGCAGCAGGGCTGCCATCGAGGGGTCCAATGGCTCCGAAGAGGATTCAGAGGAGAATCCCTTCAATAATAGGGATTTAATAAAAAGGTTGGTCGACGGGTGTATTTTGCCCGAGGTCGTCCACAGGATCATCCATGCCGATCTTGAACAGCGGGTTTGGGACTCTCTGGGGTTCTTTCTTGAGGTAGGCTGATTTACTTTTTTCTTCCTTTTGCTTCTTCGCTTAGTGCATTCCTTAGCTTTCATATTGACTTTCTGGCCACTCTTGCAGATTGGACACCAGCTCATCGCCAACATCGAGACGATGAACAATGCCAAGAAGGAAGCAGCCCAGGTGGAGGAAGGTCACCAGGTCGAGGCTGTCCGTCTTAAGGAGAAGGTTGCCGAAGTCGTGAGTCTCTAAGAGGCACTCCTAAAGGAAGAACAAACTTCGGCGGATCTGAAGGCTGCCTTGGAGGAGGAAAGAAGGAAGGCAGAGGCCGAGGTCTCCAAGCTGAAGGAGCATATCCCGACCCTAGTCTCGGAGGCAAGGGCCCAAGCAATGGAGGAGTTCAAGACCTCCTCCAAGATGAGGGATCTGAATGTCAAGTTCGGCCAGGCCACCTTCATCAAAAGCTTCGAGCTTTGCCAGGAGAAGGTGGTCGGGAAGTTTTCGAACTTGACCTCAGCTTCCTAGATGAAGCATCCGACAATGAAGCCGGACCTTCCGAAGTCGCTGCCGATCTCCTTCCAGTCGGGCCCTCTTCAACTCCTGCAGCTGTCATGACCGACCTTCTGGGGGTGCCGAGCTCCTTCACTTCTGCTCCAGAGGTCCGAGACCTCTAACTTTATACTTTTTCTTTGTTACAACTCTCTTTTTTTCTTTTTTTCTTATACTTAAGAATTATTCAATCAATGAAATCGGATTCCTCTTTACAGAGAGCTCCTTTTCCTTCTTCTACTTCTTTTTTTTTTTTTTTTGCAATGATTTGCATTGTGACGCTCTTGTTTTCCGACAACAGTGCCCTACCAAAGCTCTTCTCCTACCGCAGGGGATCCCTTTGAAGTCCATGGTTCGGGATTTGAGAAGGGAAGTTCTCACCTAACGAAGAAATCAAAAAAGATGGACGACGAACTTCACAGGCAAAGGAAGAGCCATTCAGAAGCCATCGTGGAGGTTACTCGCCTTCGAACGTCCATAAAAAGGGCTTCATGGACTACACCCGAAGAAGACCGACTTCGTGAAAGAGCTTGAGAAACTCCAAAAATACGCCAGCGATCGATCTTGGACTCAGACCTCCAAGATCAGCTCCCTCGAGGTTGAGTTGGCGGCCGCATGGGAGAAGATCAGCCAATTGGAAGGGAGCTCGAGCTCATCCTGGCTTATAACTTAGGCCGACCACGGCTAGGACTGATCGAAGAAATTCTCCAACCTCCAAAAGTAGCTACAGGATGCCGAGATGAACTACAACACTCACCGAGTCGACTGGTGCGGGCAGATAGACAACTACAGAAGGAGGCTCAAGATGGCGACCGACGAGGTTGCTCGCCTTCAGAAGCAGTTGTCCGAAAGAGCCCAGACCGTTTCAGTGCAAGGCTTCGACAAGCTCCGATCCTTGAGGGGGACCATGAAAGAATTGTCCATAGTCTTTGGGAAGGAGAATGCTAAACTGCAGCAGCTGAAAATTCAACTGGCCTATGAGCAGCAGGTGGTCAAAGATGCGGAAGTGGAGTCCGAAGTTCTGAGGAAGAGGCTTCGAGAATCGAAGGGCGAAAGCGGTGGTTTCACCAACTGTATCGAGAGATACTGTTAAGGAAGAAGGAATTGGAAGAAGAAGTTGAGAACTTAAAGCAATCCCTGATAATGGCTGGAACCGAGAGTTTGAAGTCAGAAGAAGCCGAGCTTCCTTAGAGCTTCTTTAACCTTTTGTTCCATGTATTCTTTTCTTTTCTTGTTGTTTTTTTTTGGCCTTCAAAGGCTTTTGTAATGCTCTCTTTACTAATGAAATGAAAAGAAATTTTCTCATTACTTTGTCTATTCTTGCTCCGAGTTATCATTTACGAGCTTCTCTTATCTTTTGTCTTATTCGATGTCAATGTTGTTTGAAGGTTCCTAGTCATCGCCGTATTGATTCACCCTTTTTGGTCATGATCGAAGGTCTTTTCGAGGCCATTCGAATTCGACATTTTCTCCCAGTGTTCGAGCTCGGGGCTCGAACTTCTCATTATTTTGAGGAAGTCTATTTTCTCCTGCTAGTGTAGGGTTCCCCTTTAGAGACTGAGGATTTTGGTAAGAGTTTTCTTCCTCGTTGAGATGAGGTCCCTTATGTCTTAGATGTAGTTCATTTTTCTCTTAGCTCTGGCGTAGCTCGTCACTTTCTCTTTTTCTCTCTCCCTTTTTTTATGTTTGGGCGAGGGTTTTCCCTCTGCTCCTAACGGGGTTGTAGGGGTGTAGAGGAGCCGTTGAGGAGGTTTTTCTCCTCATCCGATCTTAGACGACCAGATCTTCATTTGTGTCAGGACGAGATTCTCCTCCTGTTCTCGACACAATCAATTTCAGCTCATGTTAGGATGAGATTTTTCTCTTGTTCCTAACAGGGCTATGGGGGCACGTAAGGGCTGTTGCGAGGGCCTCTCCTCCCATCCGATCTCTTAATAATCGGGCCTTCGACTTTGCTCACGTTAGGATGAGGTTCTCCTCCTGTTCCGAACATAGCTGTGGGGGTGCATAAGGGCCATTGTAATGGCCTCTTTCCTCATCCGATCTCTTAATAATCGAGCCTTCGACTTTGCTCATGTTAGGACGAGGTTATCCTCCTGTTCCTAACATGGCTGTGGGGGGAGCATAAGGGCCGTTGCAAGGGCCTCTCCCCCCATCCGGTCTCTTAATAATCGGGCCTTCGACTTTGCTCATGTTAGGATTAGGTTCTCCTCCTGCTCCTAACATGGCTGTGGGGGTGCATAAGGGCCATTGCAATGGCCTCTCCCCCCATCTGGTCTCTTAATAACCGGGCCTTTGACTTTGCTCATGTTAGGATGAGGTTCTCCTCCTGTTCCTAACATGGCTGTGGGGGCACATAAGGGCTGTTGCAAGGGCCTCTCCCCCATCCGGTCTCTTAATAATCGGGCCTTCGACTTTGCTCATATTAGGATAAGGTTCTCCTCCTGTTCTAACATGGCTGTGGGGGTGCATAAAGGCCATTGCAAGGGCCTCTCCCCTCATCCAATCTCTTAATAACTGGGCCTTCGACTTTGCTCATGTTAGGACGAGGTTCTCCTCCTATTCCTAACATGGCTGTGGAGGCACATAAGGGCCGTTGCAAGGGCCTCTCCCCCCATCTGATCTCTTAATAATCGGGCATTCGACTTTGCTCATGTTAGGATGAGGTTCTCCTCCTATTCCTAATATGGCTATGGGGGTGTATAAGGGCCATTGCAAGGGCCTTTCTCCCCATCTGATCTCTTAATAATCAGGCTTTCAACTTTGCTCATGTTAGGATGAGGTTCTCCTCCCGTTCCTAACATGGTTGCGAGGGTGCATAAGGGCCGTTGCGAGGGCTCCCCCATCCGATCTTTTAATAACCAGGACTTCGACTTGCTCATGTTAGGATGAGGTTCTCCTCCTGCTCCTAACATGACTGTGGGGGCATATAAAGGCTGTTGCAAGGGCCTCTCCCTCCATCCGATCTCTTAATAATCGAGCCTTCGACTTTGCTCATGTTAGGATGAGGTTCTCCTCCTGTTCCTAACATGACTGTGGGGGCGCATAAGGACCGTTGCAAGGGCCTCTCCCCCCATTCGATCTCTTAATAATCGGGCCTTCGATTTTGCTCATGTTAGGACGAGGTTCTCCTCCTATTCCTAACATGGCTGTAGGGTCGCATAAGGGCCGTTGCAAGGGCCTCTTCCCCCATCCGGTCTCTAAATAATCGGGCCTTTGTTTATGTCAGGACGAGATTCTCCTCTTGTTCCTGACATGCTTAGTTTCAATTGTCTGAAGGAGCTACTCCCTGTCGTTATAAGCTCATGCCAAAAGAAAAAATATGCGAATATAGAATTTTTATTTAAGGCAAAGTTATTGGTAATACATTCGTAAATTTTCTGAATTCCATGGTCGCGGAAGGTCTGCTCCTCCGAGCTCTTTTAGATAGTATGTTCCGGACCGAACTACCTCCCTAACTTCATACGGGTCTTCTCAGTTTGGGACAAGTTTCTCTTGGTTCTGAGGTTATGAAATAGCGGCTCGTCGAAGTACTAAGTCCTCCGCTCTGAAGGCTTTGCTCTTGACCCGGGAGTTGTAGTAGTGGGCTACTTTCTGCTTGTAGGCTGCCATCCAAACTTGAGCTGTTTCCTGCTTTTCTTCTAACAAGTCGAGGTTGGTCTTGAGATCTCGTGAGTTGCACTGCTCGTTGAATTCCATGACTCGCACTGATGGAAGCTTGAGTTCAATCGGGATAACGGCTTCTATTCCGAAGGCTAAGGCAAAGGGGGTCTCCCCCATAGGCAATCTTTGGGTAGTTCGGTATGCCTATAACATATGATAAAACTCGTCTGCCCAATTTCCTTTTCTTTTTCAAGTCTTTCCTTGATTCCTTGCAATAGAGTCCTGTTAGTCACCTCAACTTCACCATTTACCTGCGGATGGGCTACTAACGTGAAGTTATGGGAGATGTTTAAGTCCTCACAAAAATTCAGCAAACCTTGCTCTAGCAAACTGTGGCCCATTATCAGTAATGAGAGTTCTGGGTAAGCCGAACCTACAAACGATTGACTTTCAAACGAAGTCCTGCACTTTAGCTTCTGTGATTTTCGTCAAAGGTTCGGCTTCGACCCACTTGGTGAAGTAGTCAATTGCCATCAAGAGGAACTTCCGCTGCCCGGACGCCATTGGAAAAAGTCCAAGGATATCCATTCCTCATTATGCAAACGGCCATGGGGCACTCAAAGGTGTAAGTTCGGAGGTGGGCTGTCTTTGGATATTTGCATATCTCTGACACCGATCATACTTTCTGACATATTCAATGGAGTCGTGGTACATTGTAGGCCAGTAATAACCTTGTTGGAGTAGTTTATGGGATAAGGATCTGGCCCCCAGGTGACTTTCGTAGACTCCTTCATGTACCTCCCACAAGGCAAAGCCGGCTTCAGAAGGTCGGAGATATTTCAGGAGGGGCAAAGAGTACGACCTCTTGTACAGCTTGCCCTCATAAAAGATATATCAGGAGGCCTGGTTTCTGAGCTTTTGAGCTTCTTTTGCATCATGAGGAAGAACCCCATCTTTGAGGTATGCAACCAGTGGGTCAATCCAGCTGGGTTCATGGCTGATCTCTATTACAAGCTGTGATTCTTCCGTACTTAGACATTTCATAACCTTGAAGAGGACTTCCTTGGGTAGTTCAGCCAGAGCCAGTGTAGCCAACTTGGAGAGAAGATTGGTCCTGGTATTTTCTGCTCTTGGAATCTACTTGATGTCAAAGCTGCCAAAGGCAGGGATGATCTCTTTTACCTTTTCGAGATACTTGACCATACTATCCTCTCGAGTTTCATAGTTTCTGCTAACTTGTCCCACCACCAGTTGGGAGTCACTGTAGACTTAGAGCTGATCTACTTCTAATTCTTTGGCGATCTTCAGTCCTGTAATCAGAGCTTCATATTCTGCTCCATTATTTATCGCAGAGAATTCGAAGCACAGCGCATACTCTGCGATAATTTCTTTCGGATGACCAAGATTAGGCCCGCACCCACGCCTGACACGTTGGAGGAACCATCCACATAGAGGGCCCAAAAACCATCAGGGAGATCTGTTCTTTCCTCAGGGAGTTCGGCTGGAGCCCTGGGTTGTCAGCTTCACCTCGTTCAAATTCGACCTCTTTCGGGATAGTACATTCCACTATGAAGTCGACTAATATCTGGACTTTTATCATCAATCGAGGTTGATAGTTGATGTCAAATTTCATGAGCTTGATTGCCCATTTCGCTATCCTTCCGAAAGCATCCCTTGATACAGAACTGCCTTGATCGGCTGGTCAGTGAGTAGTGTTATGGTGTGCCCTTGAAAGTAAGGTCGGAGCCTTCGGGCTGCAATCAACAGGGTGTAAGTTAGTTTTTCTAATTTAGTATACCTGATTTCGACGTCTCTCAATACTTGACTTATGTAGTAGATCGGCCATTGAATTTTTGCTTCTTCCTTAACCAGAACTGCTGCGAGAGCCACAAGGGAGACCGCCAGGT